>NC_031777.1:15852333-15987128 GCF_001522545.3 Parus major | reverse complement strand
AGGAAGGAAGGAAGGAAGGAAGGAAGGAAGGAAGGAAGGAAGGAAGGAAGGAAGGAAGGAAGGAAGGAAAATAGATGTACTCTCAGGTCGCAACCCCCACACTCAGTGATGCAATCCAGAAGTGAGAGATTAAATCTTGCCAGAGAAAAATATTTAAAAATCCACAAAATTGACAAATTTAGCTGCTGAACTCTAACAACTCTCCCTGGAGCAAACAAGCAAAAACTGACTGAATTTTTAATAGCAGCTGATTAGTTAGCCAAACTTTCACATTTTCTTCCTGACAACACTAAAAGCTGTGCCCTGACATGCTTATCAGTGCTGCCAAATAGCAAGTCCTTGTTCTTGCATGGAAGCTCCAGTGATTCTCAGTAACACAATAACTTAAAGTAATGAATACAGACAAAGCACTCTTTCCCTCATTGAACACCAGAAAAATTTCAGCAAAATTCTAAAATAAAATGGAATTTTTCAATCTAAATATTTCAACTAGCATCTAAAAGTGGTCTTCTAATGGGTCCTTGCTGTCTAGGTTGTGGCTAAGACAGTAAGAGTGCCAAATGTGTGTTTCTGGCAAATAGATGGATGGCCAGAAAAAGATATATGTTTTACACCCTCATGAGCCATGTGGCCAGAGAAGAAACATTGAAACTTGAATTTTGTCTCACACTACAAGTATCCGCTTGTCATCAGTCCACTAAGGGGGGATGATGCCATGAGAGAACACCTGTCTACACCAATTTCTTGTTCTCTTCAATCCATAATTATATATCCCTGGGAAAAAGATTCTGAATTTCATACCACAGGCACCTCCAAGTAATTATTTCACTCTAAAATTACATTAGAAGTATTTTGTGGAGGTTTCTTTATTTTTTCTGCTTTAAAGAAGGCAATATATTTTAATAATCTTGTGTTGAAAATTTTTATTAAACCCTTTATAAATTTAGGAAAATATTTTAAAAGGGTTTTCTTTAATATTGAAAACCACCTCCTTTAACAAAAAAGCTCACTCTTAGTCATTCAACACCTGACATGTCAAAACATGAGAATGAGCGTGCAATGTTAAGGCTAAAAGGGGCAGCTCTCACTGTGACAGATTAGTTTCAGCAACACCAAGAGCCACAACAGAAAAGCTTCTTGCATCTACTTGCATGAGTCTTATACTTAGCTTACCAACCTTACAGCTCAGGAATTGCTTCTTCTGTGGTCTGTACAAAACCAAATAGAATCAGGGGATCATGCCCTCATGAAGTATCTGGACTGTATAATAGCAATAATTATAGAGCAGTATTATTAACAATCAGCCTACATTTTTCACTGTGACAGATTCAGTGCACTATGGAATCCAACTTTTAATTGAAAAATAGTCAAACTATAGCAATTCTGCTTGCAAAGATAAACTTTTCATTTGTACATGGATGCAGTCTTGTCTCAGTCTAACGCAACAGCTTTGAGGAAGATTGCCCTCATCTGTCTCAACTGTTTGTTATTTGCTAAACATAACACCTCAAATCTCCCTGAGACTAGAGAGCAAACTTGAGAGAATCTCAGCCTATGTTTTACTTAGCGTGGAATAACTGCTTTCTTCAAGCATGATTTAAAACAGCCCAGAAGGATTCTCTATGGATCCCAGGAACTAACATGCCAAAAATCACTGTTGGAAAACTGGGTATGTACTCTGAAGCGTGAGATGAAAATAAAAGTAATTTATATTTAAAAGACTGAGGTATCATATAGAAGGTTTATTTATATAGAAAATAGTCACTATGACACATTGTTCTATGCTGTGCTTAAAGATTCCCAAATTCAGATATCATAACCTTTGATTTGCATAGACACTAAAATGTGATGTGCCCTTCTATATGCCCTAAGATACAGATAAATTAATGCTGCCATAGTGGATGTCTTATTACTTTCTAGATAAAAACAGTACCTTCAACTCTAGCTCTTAGTTAGGGGCCAGTCAACAAATTACATCTCATCAGATGATCAGATGATCTCAACTGAGATCTGATTTTGCAAAAGGGAACCACATGTGAAAAACAACTGCTAAGGTTGCATGATGTGATTATTGGGAACAGTTAAATCTGCATTAAGAGACATATCAATCTAGAAAATTTATCACAGAAAGAAAAATTCAGGCACAAAAAATGTAATACATTAAATGAGTTAAATTACAAGGATAATGTTTGAAATTTTTGCTTAATCTCCTCTTTTTAAAATGGAGGACTGCAGTTAACAAGGATTCAATATTTGTGTGCAATTAGAAATACTGCCAACTTCATCCGAGGGCTGTCGGAATGTCCTCACAGACAGATCTTCATAAAGCTTTCTCCCTGCAATGAATGTTAACTACATACATATCTGATCTTCTCAAGTTAAGTAAAAATGAGACAAAAATGGGAAAAAAACATTCTGATTGAAATAGAAATGTTCATCTTTCTTTGTTTCTGTGAAATTTTTGATGTATACTGAGCACGAACACCTCAAACAATCACCCAAAGTTCTGCTCAGTAAATTACTGAAAGAATATCCATATATTTAAGTGGAATTAGGAAAACTGACAGAGGAATTCTTTTTGCAATAACTTTGATAGTAAGTGCCCCTTGTATTGGGTCTGGCAGAGACAGAGACCACTTTCCCCATAGCAGCCCTCCCTGAGCCCCTGAGCTTTGCACAGATAGCTAGAAAGGTGTTGATAACATACCAGTGTTTTGCCTTCTGCTGAGCAGTGCTGGCACAGCACCAGAGCTGTCTCTCCAACATTCCCACCTCACCAGCAGGCAGGAGCTGGGCAAGATCTTGGGAGCAGACACAGGCAGGACAGCTGACCCAAACTGAACAAAGGGATATTCCACACCACTTATTGCTCAGCGATAAAAGCAACGAAAGCTAAGAGAGAAAAAGTTGGGGAGGCACCCGATATTATGATATTTCTCTTCCGGAGCAGACACTATGTGTACTGAAGCCCTACTTCCTGGGAAGGGTCTGGACATCACTTGGTGATTGAAAGTAGAGAATGAATCTTTTGTTTTCCTCTGCTTCTGCACATGGTCTTGCTTTTGCTTTATTAAACTGCCTTTATCTTGACATGGGAGGTTTTTTTCCATCTTATTTTCTCCTTTCTTATTTTCTTCCACCCTGTCCTACTGAGGAGGGGAGTGATAGAGTGGCTTGGAGGGCACCTGGCATCTAGCCAAGGTCAACCCACCACACTCCTCCAGATGTCATCCTGGAGAAAGCAGTGCACATCTATCTCGCATATTTGTCTCTGGGACAGGTGGCAATAAATTTCTACTTCTCTGCTTTAATTTTGATAGTCAGACAGGCAGACAGGCATTCATTTCACAGTAGATTCCTTTTTGTCAGCATTTCAGAATATTAGCTCTTCCACACACAGTCTTCCTAAAACTGAGTCTTAGTTCAAATTTCATGAACACCAGCAGTTGGTTCACATAAAGGTCAGTTTATAAGTTAAATTTCCTAAGTTTCATCATTCTCCTTTGATTGATTCACTTTAGCCATACTGAGAAGATCCAAGCTTACTCCTGCTTCACCACAAAATGTTTTGGATGTTACACAGTGGGGAAATGTAACAAGTCTGAACTGATCAGTATGTGAAAACATGTTAAGGTAACTTATGTGGAAAATTGGACTAATGCTGCTTTTACAGCTGAAGTCCACTAAAGTACAAGGAAAAAAAGAGAGACATTCCAATGAGACATGCATTCCTACTAATTATCATGAATCAGGGTGGAGGAACTTCAGTTAGTATTTAATACATTATGGCTCTCTTTTCAAGTCCTAGATAATCTTGCATGGATGATAATTTAACATTCAGAATAAAGTAAGATCTTTAATGTTTAAACAAAACAATTAATATTTACATAGAAAAGTTATGTTTCTTTTAATAGGTCAGTAGTAATACACAATGAAAATTTCTTTTTCAGTATTTGATACTGGACTGTAATACTGCCAATGTCACTAAAAGTATAATTTTAAAAACACCTGAAGTAACGTTTGCAATAACAGTCTAAATATATTTACAATGGACTTACAGGTTTACCTAGGATCCAGACATGAGATTTCTAAGTAATACAGATGTTTTCTGAGTGGAGGCTTAAAGAACAGTTGCACTGCAGCCACCTTAAAGGATCCAACACTTAAGGGAGTGTTAGTTTACTTGTGTCACATTATATTGCAATCTCCCATGTTGATATCCCTTATATGTTAATTACCAGAGCAGTAGCCAATGTCATCACTCATCAGTGGTGGCTCAGTGCCAAAAGTTTTTGCTATGGTTCTTGAATTTCTGCTCACTACTTTACTGAAAAGGATCCTTGCTACTGCTTCAATATGCACAGTGAATACCTTTTTCTTGCAGATACCTCAGCTATTTTGTAACTCCTACAAAACATCTGTGCAACTACTGCAGAACACTTCGGGTGCTGACAGACTATCAAAAGAGACTTGCTAGAAGAAATCAGAAACATCATCAACAAGCAAGAAAAGGGGCACAAAAATCCAGATAAATTTTTTCATTTAAATGGTGAGAGGAAAAGTACAATAACAGGGCTGAGAGTACAGAATAGACATGAATGGGATGATAACAGAAGAGCATAAAATGAACAAGGGGAGAGGTTAGTGAAAGAAAGGAACTGGATTTGAGCTGTGCTCCCTACCCATGAGTTTGGCTACTACTGAAGCCAACAGAGGGGATTAGAGAATGTCTTTTGCTATGAGGGGCAGTCAAGCCTCTGCCAAGCCTAAACAACTTTTACAAGGAACAGAAGGTGTTGAGTTCCCCTTAGACACATGCACTGATTCTCTTTCTGCTGGAAAGATGCAAGGTTTCCTTGAGGAGTGGCAGGAAAAGGAAATGTCTTCTACAACCAGAAAGCAGAAGAAAGGCACAGGATTCTCAAACAGCTGCAAACAGTTCCCCCAGCTCACTTGGGTATGACATTGCCAGGAGGTGAACAAGAAAAGCATGTGCTGTAACTACAACATTTCAAAAGCCATTCAATGAAAAATAGCCCACTGGCTCCTATCATGCATGCCTATATTGTAGTGAAATTGTACTTTCACTATAATTGTACTTACACTGTACCTTTAAGAAACGGGTGATGTCTATTTTTTTATACTGAACCTAAAACCAATCTCCTTTACAAACTAAAAATTCTCATGAAAAGTCTGATTCTTTTTCTTATTCAATACAGCACATTAGCAATCATTAAAAAAGTATAGACTTAAAGCAGTATTGCTGATCAAATATAATATATTGCATTAGAAATAAATTCTATATTAAAATAGGGACTTTTACTAAAGAATTACTTTTTTTTTTCAAATAAATTACTGGAACTTTTGCATTATGAAAGCTCTCAGGCAAAATTAATGGTTTTGTTTTGCAAATTAATTTAGATATTAAAAAATCATATTTTCAACCAAGATCTCAGTTACTCAGATTAAATATTAACCAAAAGCTGTCTTCTGCTTAAATAGAATTTAGCCTTTGAAGTGTTTTTATTAATCTCTTCTGATGTAGGTGCTTGAAATTCTATGAAAGTGCTGCTGCTACCAGTTCTGTGCATCACTTACTGTAATTTATTTTCAGAACATAATTCTATTTATAAATGAAAATCCTATTAAAAGAAGACAAGAAAAATTAGTCCTAGACTTTGCATTGGTAGAGTAGAAACAAAATGAGCGGCCTAACCTGAAGTGACATTTACAAATTACCTGTTAATTTAAACTGGGTTGAAGGATGACAGAGTTTAGTCGGACTGACAGGAAGTACCGAAGGAATGACAGTTGGGCCTGTAGTGGCCATAAAGCTCCCATAGCAAGCACATTTATCTGTCTCTCTGGGAAAACCTTCCCTTGTAGTAAATAATATATTTGTAAAAATATTTACTTCGTGGCAGCCCAGTGACTGAACATTTCATGGAGCTGTACTCCTCCCCCACTCCCTCATTCTGCCATCCCCTTCTTTTAATTCTCATTTTTACCAAGGATAAGAGCTTTAAGATGGCCACCTGCCCTTAGTCACATGGTTGATTCATCACCACCCCCCTAAAGCTAAACCACATGATTTTCTTAATGAAAATGAGACAAGAAGTGACAAGGCTTGTATCCTTTAGTTGCTTCAGGATAACATTCATGCCCTGAGACCAGTTCCTTTGTTCACTAGACATTCTTTGAACAGACACGATTTCGTATCAAGGCCATGCAGTGCCAAATATTTATAAATATAATAATAGCTGCTCTCACTCCACTTACAAATAGCACTGAGAAGACTCAGAACAAAGTGCTAAGAGTCTTGTTATTTATTCACTTCTGAAAACCAAAATGTTTTCTGAAGGAAAGGCCCCAGTGTCTTACACTAAATACTTTCCATGTGTACAAACTTCTATAAAATATTTAAGCTACAAATGGAATATTTGGGAATCTTAAAATAATCTAGTACCAATTATTTAGGAATCTGTCCCTCTTATGACAAACAACAAAGGACCATACCAGACAGCTACTGTAACTCTTCCCTGCAGGGGAGCACCACATGCATGTGGAGACACATACATGCCAGCACGTATGCAGGCCATTGTAAGGCTAACTCAGCTCACACACAAAATGCTTAATGAAAAACACTTCAATACTTTTAAAGAGCAAGCTGTATTTTATGTACACATAGAAATGACTGAACATAAATTTAAAATGATATACCATGGTTTAGGGATCTCACAACACAGCATCTCCTGGGCCAGGCTGCCATGGTCTGCCCCTCACCCAAAGCACCTCGTGCAGTCCACAGGTGACGTTAGACCCACACTCTGGTTACCCCTGGGGGACACAACCTGTTCTGATATAATGCAGCTGGGTACAATTATAAATGTGTCTCTATATTCACAAGAAAAATATGTTGCATAAATCCCTCTGCCTCCATGAACATGAGTATATTTATAGATACAAAACAAATGGTACGTGAAGATTGTGTTTATGTTCCAGAGCAAAGGCATGAATTCCCACAACCTCTTCCAACAAAATTCAGAAGCCATTGTTTTAATGCCATTTCTTCTTCCTTTTGAAATTGACAGTCAAAACACAGAAATGTCAACCATAACCAAGCCTGCAACACCAAACAAGCTCAGGGTTTCTGTAGGTTGGTGTGGAAGACTTGCCAACAGGTCTCTTGAAGCAGACATTTTAAATGTAATTCATTTCTGATTTTTAATCTTAGCATGGAACCCTGATTTTTTTTTTTTTTCTTTTTAAATAATGGTTTGACAGGGATGTAATTTTATACCTACTGTACAAAAGATTTTCCTTATTTAATAGCAGAATATAAATTCTGGAAGCAAAAAAAAAGATCTTATTATTATGGAAGAATAGTAAAATAAGATCTACAGTACCATTATTTTTTTAAATTAGACATTGTACCTTAGTCAAGAGATCCAAATATAGACTGTGCTCTGGCCTGTAGTACACCATTGATGAAAAACGGTTCTCAAATTCTGCTTAAAGAGTCCAAGAGGACACAATTAATATTTTTATTTCTCTCAGGAAAAAGAGGGCTCCTGCAATATATAAATGCTTTGAAGCTCTACTGATAGTGGAAAAAAGTAACAAAAAAGAGTAAAATTTTTAAAAAAAAGAAAACTGAGTTACATTTGATGTGCTAGCCACAGACTTCCTCCCTCACTAAAACTGGTTATGGTTCACCTTCCTCACAGAAAGGAGAAATGACCAGTGGGAGTATCCAACCACAGAGTAAGAAAGACCTTTACTTTGGAGATGTTCAATACAATGAGGAGAAACATAACCCTGTCTCCAGGTTGTCTCTATGATAGAGAGAGCTTTCATGTGTCTTGATGCATCTTTCATATATCTTTAGAGAGACTGTCTTCCATTTAGATTTGGAGGCAGAACTAATATACAACATTTTATTAATTCTCTCCCACACATCTTTGCCCAGAAAACCGTGAATACCTCTTTGACCAATCACAATTATTTATCCCAGTTTATTAAGTGTCCCTGTACTGTAAGAATGATATTCTTGCCCTTATACAGTGTATCAAGGACGTATGATAATGGTAACGATCAAAGTCATTTTAACACTGCACAAAGTCTAGGATGTCAATGCCATTTCTTCATTAGAAAAAAAGTACTATTGATTATTAGATAGAGATAGCTAGAAATGAAGAAATGAATAGGCAGATTACCCAACTACCAATTACCTGCAAAGACTTAGTCAGGTATTTGGGATGCAAATTAGTTACATATGGTTCTGAAGCTAAACTTGTTCAGTATTCAGCACCATTATTTTGATTGGTTGTATTACAGGAGAAGGAATTTAGAGCTATAGTTGTACCAAATGGAAAGAAAGAGATTATTTTTTAGTTTAGTCATGTCTACTTTCAAACCATCACATGAAAAGTTCTCTCAGAACTAGTCCAATGAGCTGCAGCAAACAGAGATAATACTCATTGTGCCTTGGGAGTCATTATGTGTTAGTCAGTAACTGAATAACATCAAATACTCTACTGGAAAAGTTTGGCCTCTTCCAAGTGTCTAAATGCTACTCTGGCACCCCTGAGGCTCCAAACACAGGGTTCACACCATATGTACTTACCTCATATGATCTCTGTCTGGAGAATCTCCCTAGTGTTTGTACAATCAAAACATCAAATTGCTTTCTACACATGCAAAAAAGGTAAAATTCACTGCTGTACTGCTGGAGTTTATGCTTACAACTGCAGAAATTCATACCTTTCCCTTCACTTTTTTTTTTTTTTTCTTTTTCTTTATTATTTTTTTTTTCATTACCTGCCTTCTATTGAATTTTAGAAGAGTTAATTCTGATGCCCTGGCAGAAAAAAATAAGATCTACAAGGCACTTTGCAGCTCAGACTGCTGATCAGGAGGTCATGTCACTAGATATGAAGTATTTTATGTAGACTCCAACCAGCATTCTGAGTTCCCTGGTTCCTGTTACCAGCAATAAGTCACGTGTCTGTATGATGGAGAAGACCTTCCTATTCTCTGTTTGCTAAATAGTCAATTATCTTTGGAAAACACTCCCAAATGGTTTTTAAAATTTTATTCCACATCCAAAAAAATATCACTGCAAACCTAATGCGTGCAGCTGATGTGCCTTCCTCAGAGTCCTTCATTTGCAGAGAGAATATACATTATTGGAATACTGCCTTCTGTCCCTCTGGTAACTGAGCATCACAATGCTGATCATTCAGAGCAAAGGAGAATGGTTTGCATGTCGTCCTAAAATCCTTCTAGCTTTGTCACAGCTATAGGACTTGAAGGAGGAATTAATTCAGAGAAATCCTTTGGTCTGCGTCTCACGGCCAGCTTAGACCTTATAAAAAGAGGTGCAAGCAGGAAAATTGTATTCCTTTCAATTCTGCATCTCTTAGTGATGAGACCTCTTGAGGAGCATTACAGTGTTCTCAGGCTGCCAGGTAGACATCAGGTAAAACCAGGAAGCTCTTTTTTTCTTATTGGAATCACAGTCTGAGCATAAAAGTGATTTAGATGCTTAAACACATTCTCTAAGCACCACTGGGATTCTTGAAAATCACTGTTCTGGTGCAATACCTTCACAAAAGCCCCCAAATTTCTGCTGGTAGCAAGGCTGGAAACTGCTTAAACATTACCATGTAAGCAGTTTGGTGGCTGATCCACACCTGGACCTGACAGCCTTCAAAAATTAGGCACCTGTCCATCACCTCAAAAGAATTCATCAGATAGCTGTCTGTACAGCACTGCCCAGCCCACACAGCAAGCTGGAGGCTCTGTGCTGCTGCCACTCAGCCTAGTAAATCTAGACATTGCTGTAATAGTTAGGACATGCTGTCGATTCCCCTGTGTGATTTGCAGTAATGACTGAACTCAGGTCTCCCTCCTCCCAGGACCCTCATAAGATAAGATCCTCAGAGGCAAGTCTTTCTCAGCAGTGCTCATTGAGGCCATTCTATTATCTTCAAATTGCTTAAATATTCTTTGGGCAAAGAAAGAGGAGGGACGTGTTCAGGCTGGCAGCCAGAACAACTCCTAAGAAACCCAGTTATTCATTATTGCACACCAAGTTTCCCCTGTATCATTCTGATCATGCCACACAGCAGCCTTTTACTGGAGCCACAAGACACAAGAGCAAAGCAGAAGCATCAGGAGGGAGGCACAGAAGGAGCAGGAACAACAGCAAGACACACTCTGCATAACAAGAGCAACGTTGTCAGCTGCATACCTACACTGGCCATCCCAACCAAAGGCAGTGGCACCCCAGGTATGCATGGAAATTTAAAGAATGAAGAGGATAGGGAACACTTTCCTTTAGAAGCCATAAAACCTACAAACCAGTGATGAAATTTCAGTTGTAAACATCCTGCCTTAATCAATCATAGATGAACTGCCCAAGAAATACATAAAATAAAGGGTAGGCTATGCAGGAAATAGGGTATCCACAATAATTTGTTGATCACTTGCCATCTTCTCCTTCTACAGAGGCAGCTTGAAAAAATGTGAAAAAGTCCAAAGAATGCACTTCTAGGAGTATGGGGTAGTTTTTCAATCTACTATTCACAAAATCTAAGGCAGTATCTGCCAGAAGTGAAACTTCTTTCTTTCAAAGGTTCTTTTAAATAATGCAGTGTTCTTTCCCCTCTTTACTTCGACGAGGCTCAGATTGATGGATTTGCTGATTTCCAGAGGAATCTTTTGGGTTTTCAACCAGATCCTTATTGCTGCTGATAACACACCAGGAAGCATACAATCATTTTATTCCCACTGGAATGTGTGAAACATTTGGAGACTGTTTCCAGCTTTGGCAACAGCTCCATGCTGTTATGACATCAGCCTCATTATCATGGCCACTTTCATTTGATTCTTTCTAGCCTGCAGGGACAGGGGCCTGGAAGTGGCAGTGTCTGACAGAACCTGTGCTGCATTCTCTGGAACCTCACAGATTCTTTCCAAACTGAAACTTTCACATCTATGGTCAGAGAACCCTTTTAATCAAATCTTTAGACAGATGATCAAGACATCCATGCATAGGATCATTGGAATATTCTTTTAAAAGAAATTTAGTTCTAGCCCTCCTGAGTGTATATTTCACCATGTCAGAGTGAACAAAGTGGGGTGTGAGAAACAAATGCTTACTTGTCCATTGCTTTCCATTTCCTGGTGCTCATTTGGACGCTACAATAATAAAAAGCAGACACACTGAAAGCAAAGAGCATTAGTGGCAGAAGTCTCCAATTCCCTTTCCTATGGGAAAGGAATAAAATAAAAATCTATTATTCCTTCCATCTATTTGTATTACTTTTTTGACCAGTAAAAATTTAAGATGCAAATCCTGACATCTGCCATGAATATTTGTAAGTCTAAACTGGGAAAACTGGTTAATGCAAGAAGGTTTTAGATACTTATGAAAAACCCTAGGGGTCTTACTGGATAGACTCAGGCCAAGATATATAGTCTAAGGAGCTCTTGTAGCTTGCTTTGATAAGGATAGTATCTAAGTAAATAAATATTCTCACCATTGTGTGCCTTGGGGATGAATATCTGGTCTTGTAGCCATAGTAAAGGCCCTCAGGACTGTGCACTGGCCAAACACTGAAACTACAGACACATTCAGCGCTCCTTTCCAGGGCAGTCTGAAGGATTTCCTAGAGCTTGAACAAAAATACCGAGAAAGTTGTTTAGACTTCCTATAGTTGTTCAAAGATAGTTATAAAAGGCTTTGATCATTAAATGAAAACGGATAATATCCCAAATTCACCCAGGGAACACAGCTATAGAATCTCAGGAGAGTTTCTTCAGTGGGTATATCCTTCCCTGTTCAAGGCTTCTGCTCTTTGATACGATCAGTTAATTTGCGTATCTTAAATTCTGACTGGCATACTAGATATACAAAGTACACCAGATAGAAATAAATACATAAAATTTTAGCTCCCTTAGTTTTACCAGACAGATTTAATAAATGCACATAACTAATGGGTATATAATGACTTCCTAAACTCCTACTTGTAGATCATGCATTCTATTTCCCAGTACATCTTTTTTCCCATGAAAAATTAAATTGTAAAGTCAACAAGAAAGAAATCATACTGGGGACATTTTCTATCCATTCATTTACATTTTCACTCTTTGCAGAATGTGGATAGTATATTTTTATGGCATGTTTGGTTCCTATTCAAAACTTTATTTTTTTTAATTGAATAGCAAAATTATTAGGTGAGTAGAATCCTGTATGCATAATAAGAGCACAATTTAAAGGTGTCCCTAGGCTAATTTATGAAGCACTAAATCAATTGGAAAGTTTTTCCTTTTTCTTAAAGAGGAAACCTGCTTTTTCAGCTGGTTTTGTCTGTTTTCATGGTCTGCACATTGATCATAGCCTGGTACAGTTAGCCAAATGCATATGGGAAAAGAAACATCTGAGAGATGAAAGTAATGATATGTACACTCTTTGTTGGTTTGTTTCACCTCCCTTCCTAAATGAATTCCCAGCTAACTAGTGCACAAGCCATTACTGAATAAGGTTCACAGGCACTGACCAGCGTGATAGAGAATACAATTAACACACAGAAGTTTTGCAAACAGGTATCTGTGATTGCACAAAGACCAGGCTTATAAGTTAACCTAGTAAAATGTTATGTGAAATACCTTTCTTCACAGCCCAACAAGAATTTGTAGGCACATTAAATTTCCAAAAAACTATGGGAAAAAGTGTGCATTCCGCAGTAGTGTTGTTGCTTCTTACTGTCATTGTGTGAAAATGATCCTTAGTGCACACACGTAGGTCTCAAAGCACATTACAAAAGCAAGCAGGTAGCACTGCCATTTGTATGGATAGCGGGCAGAACCACACAGACAGCACAAACTCCCTGACTCATCCAGCAACAGAGACAAAAACAAAACTCAAGGCTCTTGCCTACATCAGCACATTATTGCCAACTCTCATTTTGCATTTGTTGATAGTGCCTTATAGAAACATGTTCCAAAACGATATTTTATCCACAGATAATTTTTATTGATGGTGGTTGCTGGACTTTCCCAGTCCTCTGAGAGATAGGTTGTAGTTCATACACTGCTCTACAGATAGTCCTATAAAGATCTTTTGTCCTAGTTTCAAGCACGAGAAGCTACACAGAAAAATTATTTTGTTAACAGGACCTACTTGACAGTTTTGGACTAATGTATGCACTCACACAAGTAAAAAGCTCTTCTTGGGAAAGAGGCAGAAAAGACAGCAGAAATTTCAGCTCATTGAAGGCTATTCTGACAGTGTAGCCATTGACTGAGAAAGCACGTCCTATGTTTTAGTTGTTTTTATCTTTGATTTAAAATGTAATCTGTTCTGTTACAATGTTCTCTCATCCTGGGACATTAAATTAGACATATTGTGGAAATTTCAAAGTCCAAACACAACACCAATTGTTAAATTGGTAATGGTTACATCCTAAACTGGTAAAACAGAGCCGATTTTATCCAGCAGAGTTGCACTATGGATTCACAGAGTTAGTGTCTGATTCTGTGCTCGTTTTATGCCTCTCCTTAACTAAAGAGAACTTAAGGATTTGCATCTATGTATTTTTGTCCTTCAGAAGGACAAATTATATTTCCTGTTCATGTAACTATCATGAGTGCTGCATCCCGTACATGACACAGTTTAAAGGGTGTAATTAGCAAAATGCAGTCCTTACTTGTCTTACAGATGCCACCATCTGACACTGAAAGACAGAATATTCTATTCTTATATCAGTGTTGACAATAACCAGAATAGCTTGAACTTTACCAGATATTCAGTCCCAAGAAGCTGCCTTTCTAATATAGGATTTTTTACACCTGTTATCTATAGGAAGAATAGAAAATGACTCACAGAAACATTATTTGGACTTTTAAAATACCTTGCAGCATTTTAGGTTCAGAAACTGAAATAAACATATATTTTTCCATTTGGAATACATAATATTATCTCTCTATCATTTTTATTTGAAAGAAAGCTGTATTTATTTAGTTGGCTTTTTCTCTGTGATACTCTCTTCTTTACAGCTATGTAATATCCACAGCAAAGGCTGTTGAACCAGCTGCTCAGTAATTCCTCAGTGTAGTTCCATCAATTACTCTAAAAAAATCTCTTCTGAGATACCTTGACCTGAACTTACCATAATCAGAGTGGCCATAGAAAATTGTGACAGAGAAGCCCTTAACAGAGCGATATGCAATCCAATATTTCATCTGCATGTGTACATTTAGGTTATTTTAAGGTAGGTGTTGAAAATGTCAGGCAGCATATTGGACTGGGTGAAACAGTCTGGGCTGCTGGAAGACTTTACTAAAAGGTTATGCCTGGATTCACCACAGGAGAAGGCAAATTGGACAAAGAGAACTTATCATAGGATTTAATGACATTAGCATGCCATTCCAGTGACACTGAGGAAGTGTGACATCTATTCCACAGGCTGGAGATGCAATGGGCAGTAAGAGAAATGTCCCCTTAATTCAACAGACATAGAATTTATTTTGCCAGTTGAAAGTAACTGTGAAGGCAAACAGGACCAACGTACATGCACTACTTTAAGATCCACTAAACCCCTTTCTGAGGGCATAAGCACTGCACCTATCTCATGCTGGCCTCATTTGTAGAACTGAAATTCATCCCAAATACACCACAAAAATACAGCAGAATTTCTGTGCCTGCAAGAAAAAAGGACTGCTCCTAATGTTTTATTAAAGTCTCGTAATTCTGAACTAGTGTGGTGCCATTTTATATGTGTTGGCAATATCCTCATGAATACCTGTGACAAGTGTCATTAACATAAAACACAAAGTGGAATTGGGCATGATTTAAAATTTAGACACGCGCTTGCCACATTTAAAAATGTACTTCACAGATATATTTTTAAACCATTTATTTTTCAAAAACAAGTCAATTCAATGCCTTATATTTTGAGTTTTAATTCCAATCAAGCTAATTTCTAGTCATCATGAACACATACCTGCCAGTAATGAAGGTTGTTTAATTAGGTCCAGATAAAATAGCTACAATTCTGTTTCTGATCCACCTGTCAAAGCAAATCAGTCTTTCACATGACTTAAAAAAAAAACAAATTAGACTAGCTGATGATTTTTTGAATATTCAAGTAGACATACTGAAGAGAAATCCAAACCAAACTTGTGACTGAACAAAAGCCTGGAACGTGACCCCAAAGATGAAGAGATCTTGTTCTGCCAGAAGCAGATTTCCAAGCTTGGCTTTTGAGGATTATGAAGTCAAGGACAGGGTGCTAAAAAGTGCTACTGGAAAGGATAGCAGTGACTTCCACAGCTTAGGGCAAGATAACATTTCAATGCTATATAAAATTAAACACAAATAACAATGTTAAAGGTCCTACTTAACGCCCCAAAGCCAGGTGATTTCAGAACAGACATGTCCAGTTCATGCCACTCTAGTTCTATGGAAAAAAAACCCAGATTTTCTGTTCCTTCTACTGTTACAGAAACAAGTAGAAAATCTAAAAGGGCTGATAGGCATGAATTCTAAACAAGAATTTCTTTTTCATTGGATTTTAAGACGGGCTGGTAGGCTGTATACAAAAACATTTATTTGTAGGCAGATGGCAACAAAAATTGACTGTCACAAATGGATTTGACATATATGATGTTAATTAAAATAACAGTACAGCTCTGAGAAATCACTAGTATTTGCTTAATACTACAGGTGCTCAACCAACAATCTCCAAAAGTGTAAGATTAGGCATAAGTGCTAGGCTAGACTAGTGAGAAAACAGTAATTAAAAGCACCTCTCAGACACAAATTGGTAACATCTAGAACACAAAAAAAGGTAACTCAAATTTTAATACAGAAATTACCTACTAGGCAAACCAGTCAACATGTGCTTGCTGTTTCTGTGCTGTGTACTCAATCCATTAAGTGAGAAGTCATCAAAAATGGCAGGGTTTCATGTGTTTTTTCTCATTTGAGCCTACCAGTTACTCTGCTCAGATGATACTTCTCAACCTTTGATTCCCTATCAAATCATTTCTACTGATGTTACTTATTAAAGCACTAACTTTTCTCCAGTCATTTATGCAGATTGCATTGGCAATTGTTGTGCCTTCTAGGTGATGAACTTTTTAATTTTGACTGATTTATAATTCATGATGACTTGTTCTTTTCTTCTGACTGTCATTTTAAGCACCATCTTCAAATTGTCTTTAATTTGTTGAGACTGGACATTTTTTTGATTTGGCTTTTCAAATCCAGTGAGAGTCAAGAGACACTATCACATGTATGCACTGGTTTCTTACCTTACACAGATAATTCCTGTAAAATATTTATGTTAGAAACAGGGCACAGTTGTTTGAATGCATGTTTCCATAATGTTTGGAGAATTAAAATCTTTTCTCTATGAATAAAATCCAGACCAAATAAAATCAAAGTTTTTCCATTTCCCCCATCACACTCATATGAGGGGAAGTTATGAGTACCAAAGTCTCAAAATCCATTCATATTTGTTTTGTTAGAGTCTCTCCACTTCACTGAAAGGAAACTTGTTATACGATTGCAGTCTGATTTGAATCTCCCAACCTCATGTTGTGAAAATAGCAATGCATGAACTTGTTATGCCTACATATTGCAAACTGTTTAACAGGTCCTCCTTGAAATGAGGATATGACTTTTTTTCACCCTCAGCTTATTTTGCTCAGTTTACAAATGGAACAAATTAGGATCATGAGTCAGAGGATGAGATTTTTTTATTATGTCATTAGGTCTCAGCTTGGGAAGACCTGAGTATTGACTTGGAACAGAATTCCATAAGTGATTCATACCCACTTGCCTTACCTAGAATACATGTCGTTCTTTCTAGCTCCTTCTAGTACTGGATGCCCAATATTACCTCTTATTTCTGCCTCTTGTTCTGAAATCACAGGTTGATATGGCTCTGTCTGTATCTGTGAGAAGGAGAGGCAGCTATAGGCTGCTGGCTGTTTAACATCTGGCTGTTAAAAAGGGTTGTTTTAACCTGGGCATTCTTACACAATCCACTCCTGATGTTTTATATAACCATATGCTTTATATTAATTAGCTGCCATGTCCAAAAGACTTACAGATTCTTGTCTTTCAGTCACCTTCACCATACTTAAATGGGATTGTACTGAGCTATTTTATTTATGTGGGTTTTTTCCTCTAGATCAGAAGTAGATTATATTTATTTGAAATATAGTTGCAGCATTGTTTCAGAATATATCATATATCATCTATTATTGCACTTTGAGCCTGCAATATATTGGAAAACTACTAAAGACTAAAAAAATATAAAACTCTGGATTTTTGTGTCCCATTTTCTGGAAACAAAGAGAATCACAGTCATAGATTATCATGAGCTGGAAGGAACCCACAAGGATCATCAAAGTCCAACAGGCTCTGCACAGGGCTGCCCCAAGAACTCCACCATGCACCTGAGAGCTTTGTCCAAAGGCTTGTTGAACTCTGCCAGGGTGGTGCTGTGGCCACTGACCTGGGGAGCTGTTCCGGTGCCCAACCACCCCCTGGGAGAAGAACCTTTTTCTGATATCCAACCTAAACATCCCCTAACACAACTTCATGCTGCTTCCTTCAGTTCTGTCACTGGTCAGTGCCTGACGCTCCTCTTCCCCTCCCGAGGAAGTTGTGACTGCAGTGAGCTCTGCCCTCAGTCTCCTCCAGGCTGAACAGACCCAGGGCCCTCAGCCCCTCCTCACACAGCTTCCCCTCAAGGCCCTTCACCATCTTTGTTGCCCTCCTTTGGACCCTCTCTAATAGCTTTATTGTCTTCTTATATCATGATGCTCAAAACTGCCCCCAGAACTCGAGGTGAGGATGTAGCAGTGCAGAGTAGAGAAGTTCAATCACCTCCCTTGCCCATCTGGTGGTGAATCATCTGCTACAAAATCATCACTGCTTCTTTGCAAAGACCTGAAGTCTGGATTAGAGGTGTTAAGAATATTGGCAAAATTCAGGCATGGTAGATTATTTATGCTCACACTTTGCTGACAAGTGTACTCAGATTATCAGCTATATGACCTAGAAAGGCTTTTACCACAAGGAGCAATAAAGACCACATGAGATGCCACTAACTCTGCTGATGTTTGCCCAGTCTAAACTGGTTGATACAAGAAGCATGTTTGTTTATTTGACCTCTATTTACTATCAAAACTGCTATTCAGGATTTCCCAATCTCTTTCCAAATTTCTGCTTCTCTGCTGGTCGCTGGCTGCAGAGAGCCTGCCTTTGTAAAGTGTTTTGTGTCATTTGTTGCTGTTAGGATGATACTGTTATCTGCTTCCATCAGAACTGGATTTTCCACCTCTTTACGATGTTGTGTGCTGCAATTAATTTTTTTTTCATCTCTCACCTACCTTTAGTATATGCAGCATATGTTTTGCCAGTTTAACACCCTTCATCAGCACAAAACTCAGTTTGTCAGTTCTTATCTGTGTTGTAAAAGGGGCAAGACCCCGTGACTTATACTGCAAGCCTGCCTCTTCAGAGTGCTAAAAATCATGCCTTTAAAACATGCTTTCAACAACCCAGTAAGTATTTTACCTTTTTCCCCAGCTACAGAGAGCAGGAAGGTGAGACACTTCACTGTGTAAAATGGCACACACGTTTTCTATGTCTCTTGTTTCAGTGCTATTAACTCAAAACATTGAATTAAATTGAGGAAGGTTAATGACAGGTTTTAGTCATGATTGCAGTGACCATGATGAAGGAAAGGGGCAAGAGAATGTCAGTTTTAACAATTAAACCCCCTCAACACATTGCTTTAACATTACTGCCATAACACAGTGAAATGCCACAGTTAATCAGATCACAGTTACTGCCAATGCTCTTGACCACATTCTTGTGACTCCCCCGTTGGGATGTTCTACAAGATGATCAAGTTCTTCATTAATGCTAAGTAAAGGTAGATGCTACACAAATTAGTATCCTTAATTGTTTATGGTTATAAATACGGGAGTCATTTTTTTTTCATTCTAATTTTAAGTTGGCATTATAAATACATAAAGTACAGTCAAATCCCTGTTCCCCTGTAAAACTCAGTTTCCACAAAATAGAAGGCTACAAGCATCTAGCAGCCATGTTGTACCATACAAGGCTTCCAGTACATGCTGGAAGTATTTTGCTTACCTCACTAAATACCAGAAGCAAGTCTGTCACTAAATCAGTCAGTAACATCTTCTTGCTTCAAATATTTATTTCTCTGCCTCTAATAGGTTGTAAGCAAACATCTGACTGGTTGAAACCTCCTGCAGGGTCTCATCACATTTTAGGACTGGCACTTTCTCCATATAAATAAAATTCAATCACAATGTATTTTTAGTGCTAGCACATGTCAGAGGAATAAATTTTCTGTAAAGGGCTCACTTTTTGCTGTAGTATTCTCTCATGTCCTCACTGAGGACAAAAGGAAATCAAGAAGCCCAGGCTTGCAGAGGAAGAAACATAGTGTTGGCCAGCAGTAACAGCATTAGATGTGGATGTTCTGGACCCTAGTTCAAGTTACTGTTTCCTGTGTGCCTTGAGCAAGTGAGTGGGATTATTTCTATAAATAAGATTAAGAGCACTTACAACTACAACTCCAGGACATTTCAGAGTTAAACAATTAAAGGATTTTGGCCTATTTAGATACTTTAATAACACAAACTCCCCAAAGCAGAGAACTTCTTCAGGTTATATTAAAACTAGCAAAAAGACATAGGAAATAGAAAGCATCTTCCACAATTTCATTCACCCCTCATCTTAAAAATTTCAACTAGCAATATTATTTACATGTCATATCAATATTCTGAAGCTAAGAAAAAGGATCCTTGTGTCAAGGAGGAGAAAATGTGTTCCCATTAGCAGCAGGTGGGTAAGTCACGTACTGGGTGGGGACTGCCGAACTACAGTAAGGCTCTGGTACATGTAGGAGCAAAGCTTCCCATGTTCTCACTGCCATCCTTGAGAGCTCACCTCTCTGCAGCAGAGATGTGGTGCAATAGGCTCCTGTACCTGAAGGCAGGCCCACACTCCTTATGAGTCTGAAAATGCTGCTGCAGACTAGGGCAGTGGGAGGCGATCTATCCCAGCTCCGGAGCAGGGGCTTACAAAAGAGGGGTAGGGCAGATCCTTTGGAGACTGCAAAATCCTTAAGGGTTGCAACTTAAGTCTATCAGAACACTTTTACCAGAACTCTACATGAATAAAAGTGGTTATAGTATTATGATAAGTAGGAAGAAGAATAATTTCCATCATTTATGAGAATAACGTCTGATAAATGTTGCTAGTCTCTTCTTTATATAATGGGGGGTTGTGGCTTTTACAGTTTTACAGCTATTAATTTGAGGAAATAGGTTATGGAAAGGTTAATGAAAGGTTTTAATCATAATTGTGATGACCATGGCCTAACAGAAAGCCACGGAACCTCGCAATTAAAAAAGAACACCAAAATTATATTTATCCATTGCCAGAACACAAAGAAATGCCACCACTAATTACACACCACATTGATTACCAAAAAAATTGTCATGTACCCCTTTAACACAACAATCACTTGAATGGTGATACTATACCTCTATCCACCAATACTATCTCTCTACAACCTCATTATTGGTGCCATATGATATGACTCAAAATGCTGATCACATAGTTAGTGTAGACTTGAAGCAGAAAAATCTCATTGAAATCTGTCTTGGATCTTTCTTTACCATCCTATAATACTGAGCAGAACCCTCCTCTTTGTTCATAAAAATATGCACCTATAAAATAATGTATGTACTGTCTGTTGAATATTCTCTACTATTCATGAAGTTAAAATTAACTCCTTATTTTAATTGCTTATCAGTTCCATAAGCATAATTCCCATGATTTAACCTGCTTTCATGGTGATCTGCTACCTTTCCATATAGAACTTCACATTTTTATGAATTTTTACTGTTTAAAATGTATATGTATGTAAATTATTATGCATCTGAGCCTTTCACATCAGAGGTATACTATAAATACTAAATCAACGTGGAAAACATCATGTCTGCTTTAACTTGACTTGATTATGGCTAAATATGAAAAAATAAATTAGCATTTTACTCTATTTTTAGTTGTCTTCATTGTATTATACTGTATATTTGCTTCAAGTGTGTAGATTAACACCTCTCCCAAATATTTCCTATAGGTTTGTGCTAATAAAGTGTAACTTAAAACAACACAGGAGGGACTAGGAAGAGAAAGCCAGATGTCTAATACAGATGTTCCTTAACTGAAGGATAAATATGTTGGAAACCTTGGGATACTTAGTTTTGTCTTTTCTCAGAACAGACCTACCTATTGCAGCTGGTAAATGTAGCACAAGTTGTGTTAAAAAAAGGCTGAGACAATACAAAGCTTTCCTCTAATTTAGATTACTTTTTTTGCTCATGTTTTCCATAAATTATTATTGATTACTCTTAGATTTATTACCTATATTTTAGCTAGTGATTCAAGCAATTTTAAAAATAAAGCAAATAAAGGTACAAAATGCTGCAATTCAGCAGTTGTGCCAAAGACCATTTTTCTTGTCCATGGACGTGATTGACATAGGAATGTGACTCAGGAAGAAAACATTATTAATATGAAGAAAAGTTAAAACTTTTGACTTATGTTGGCTTACCTTGGAAGCAATTCCCTGGGTTACATCTGCATTGCATATTCTGATAAGTATATATAGGTTCTCTTTACACAATTTAGCTCCTTCAATAATTTTGCTAAATGCAGAAGAGGGGAAAATAAAGACATATTATTAATAAACAAGCAATTAAACAGGTTAGGGCAACAATGCAATGCTGGTCATTCAGGAACCCTGTGCTAATTTTAATTAGCTACTTTCCCTTGCTTTCAAATGTAATTAAAGCAGCTTAGTTGTGCTCAGTGATGCAAACCACCTTATTTAATCACTAACATTATTTCCCTGAACTATTAATGATTTTCAAAATGCTTGTTTATGCAGAATTAGAACAGTAATTATCTTACCAGTTAATTTTGTACCTTCACATTTCACACCTCGCTCAAACGTCATTCATTTACCATAGCCTTTCTGTCAAAACAAAGAAATGCTTGTTCTAAATGTGCTTCTGACTGCCAAATTGAAAGCCAAGTTTTGTAACACTAATAAAGTAGCTCCCAAGTGAAACAGGTGTAGTAATTTAGTCCCTTCCTGTCTTAAGCTTGCACGTACATGCTATGTCTTTTCTTTATTAGCTTTAAAATGAGAGCTTGGTGTGCAAAATAAGCTATTTAATTCAGACTTGTGGAGCAGAATATAATCTTTAATTTAAACTAGAGCCGTAAAAAAAGGCCTTTAATTTTAACTGGCATGTGCGTGTGAATTTGAATTAATAATCCAGAAAATTGAAACTGTTTTGCTGCTGTTGCTGGATAGTGACTGTTCTTCACATGCCCTTAGTTTTCACTCACTCCATTTCTCTCTCCCAAGCTTTGCCTAGTGCCTAATTCATTACTTTGCTGTCTTACAGAAAGGCAATTCTTATTAAAAAACCCAAAAAACTCAGTTGATTTAACTCTTGAAAAGATATATTGTATTGAAATAAATTCGTATGTCTGTATATTTCAGTTTATAAAATGAGTATCATTGGTATATTCATTATATCTATTTAAGGCATAATTTAAATGTACCATGAATTTATACTTCATAAATCATCAGATTTTTTTCCCAGTTATTTCTTTTAGAGTAAATTAACAACTAATTGTGGCTTTATAATCACAAAATACAACAGCCTTACAATCAGCAAGTAATTCTGTCTCCTGACTTGTGAGAAAGGGAATTCTTCCCTACACCCAGGAACACTAAGCACCTGCCTAAAGCCATACAAAGAAAATTCATGGCAGAACTAAAAAAGAGAAAAATCCATCTTTCAGTTGCTCTGAACAGTCTCTGAGGTCTCCCACACCTATCCCAAGTTGTGCAGCAAGTTCTGGTGGTGAGCACTAATTGCTGCTTTTGCAGGAGATGGCTGAACCATGATCAGCAGCCTATGAAGAGTCATCCTGACTCTCACCTCTTTGCCACATCAAACTAAATATCTATGTAATCCAATTCAATCAAATTCAACATGCAATCCACAAAACTAGAAGACAGCCTAAAAGTCCCACTGTAAATGAGACCTATGCCATGTACATTGTACATATCTGTGGATAGCACAAATACACATCTGGCAAGATTCCTTCTGAAGAAGGAGACAAAAAAGATTGGATTTGATGCAATGCTTCTACTGCTGACATAATGTTTTGCAGGAAATGTAATTGCAAACAGAGTATAAAATCTCAGCTTTTAAAGGCTTGTTAATGCAATTAAATTTAAACACAAAAGCAGTGCATTTGACCTCCACTGTACCCCTTTGAAGTGTAAAGTTACCCATGTAAGAAAAAGGGATGGCTGGACGGACACTAAGAAGCCAACAATAATTTTGCATGTGTTCTTTAGAGGTATGGAGTTAGTACAGCCAAGATTTTAAATACTACATCACATTTTGCAAATATTCCTTCTAAATACATTATAAATCATACAAAAGAAAGCAAATCAATATGCAAAAAAAATGCTTTAGTTAAAAAGTCATGTTTTGTCTAAAAGCTTTACATGTACCCTGACAAAGTAGCTATATTTTAATATATTTAAATGTATTATATTTTTCCAGAGATTCTATAAATTTGAGACAGCTAAAATAATTTCAATATTTTCAGAATGCCCAAGATTCATGGTCTCCTGGCAACTAGCAATCACATGGCTGGAGAGGTTTTGGCCTACTGTTACAATGCCGTTATATGTTTGGTTGATGATTTATTCAAACCCAGTTGCAAACCTGCTGTTAGCTCCCTCATTGCTTTAATGCAGCCAGTCTACCATTCATAACTGTCAAGAACCAATTCATTGGGACTTGAGCTTATTAAGCACCCAAAGTGTGTAGTGAACATACGCAGTTTTGCACCTCGGAATGTGAATAAACACTATCCTTTCCATCCGTTTAAATTGAGTCTCTGATGTTTTTAACACCATGCATTATTTTTATCTTGTTATCAGAATACTCAGCCATGAACTCCAAAGAATCCATTGTGCACAGCTTGGTGTTAGCAGGTGTCAGTAAAACCTGGCAACCTCCTGTCTAAGAGGGCGCAGGCACGGAAGGACAGGGTGGCTTAATACACTGTGCTGGCAAAAAGTTACTGTAGGCACAGAGTGTAAGCTTTAAGATTTCACACAGAAACAGGAAGGACAGGCTCCTCTTATGGATAAAGCATGATACTTGGAGAAGCAATAATGGACTTACTCTCTAATACTGCTTTATTTGAAAGGAGAAAGATGGCTCTGGCAATTAAAGGAGTAATCACGGTGGATATTTACCCTATTGAGGACAATATATCAATTCTCTTGGTCAAACATGCCAACTGTATAAATAATATAAAGAGGAAATGGGTTTTGAAAATAAAATATTACTTAACAAGTTCATTTATATTTTAATCTAACTCTGTTAATTCAATAGTCTCAAAAAGGCATATTTGAATTGCAGGCTTTAATAGTTTTTCATGTTGAATAACATGGTAATATGATTTTTCTCCATTCTATACACATAAGAAACATTCTAAAACGTGTAGCCACAATTATACAGAAACAGTGTGCATGATATTTAATGCCAGACTGGGAATAAAGCTGGTTCAAACCATTTGGTTTAAAACAATCATAAACAGCCATTTTAACATAATGATTCTAGTATAATATGCTTTGCTTAAATTTTAAGAATTGTAGTGGGGGAAAGATAACATTCTGAGCACTAATTTAATTTAAATTAGGACTACTGTAGAATTCAGGTGCTGACCAAATAACAATTAAATAAAGTTTGAGGTTCTTCTTGGGTTTTTTTGGTTTTGTTTTTGTTCTGACACAAAGGACTCAGTATTTCTTGAAAAGGAAATTATTACAAAAATGTCAGCAAGAATAATTGGAGGGTCAGGAGGTTTTTTCTTGAGTGTTTGCTGATGTTGTACCCATCCCATCAAGAATTTCAGAAGAGGAATAAAATGGTACTCTATCTTCTGGACAGCTTGATGTTTATCTTTGCTGTCAAGCAAAAAGGGATGCAATTCTATTCACACCGAGAAGATTAGAATAATGCAGAAAATATGACAAACCAGAACAATTCACAACCAGTCATATCACACATTGAGGGGTCTAGACTCCTTTAGTACATAGAGACTGACACACAGGGCCCTAATGAAGCAAGGTTGTTCACTAATAACAAATGTACTTCCTTACAAGCTCTCCACATTTTCATGAAAATTTAACACAAATAACTATTTAAAATCACTCAAAATCATCACAATATCAGTTAACTACACTATGATGCTGTGGACAGAACAGGCCTCTGCTTACACTCCGGAGTGACTGCAACAGGACTATTGTGCATTGCACATGGGAAAAGCCCTTCCAGAACTATTGGCAGAGTCTTGACAGAGAGGTATGAACATATACATAAAAATACCTTGAGAGGTATGAACATATACATAAAATTTTTCAAATGAACAATTGCCCTGGAAAGTCAATCATCATTCCTTTTCTACAAGACTTTCAGTTCAAACTCATGGAATCCTTTAAGATAAACACAGTGGGAACAGTACTCTGGGCTGTTACATTTGTTTTGTGGCAATGTAATGCAATTAAATTTAACTAGCCATGAACAGGCAAATATATATACTGTTTGGGCTTTACCTTTAAATAAGCTTACTGCTGCTCCAAGTTAATCAAAATCTTCTGCAAACTCGGAAGAAAGCTTAAAGAAATTCCATCTCTGAATCTATTTTCACGGTTGCCTATAGAAATACCTATTCTTGGGAAAGTCAAGGTGCTCTGCAACACTTCTGTGGTCTCTTTCAATGTATTACACCAAATGCAGTTCATTTTTCAGATGTGGGAAGCAATTCAGTACTGTCTTACTCTTCCTGAATATTTAATGATTACTCAGAGATGACATCTCTGAACGAAACTTTTGGTAGAACCCATATTATCTTTTTTTGCCATGTCTGCATCTACAGGAATAAAGGTTTAATGGAATAATGGCTGGGTGTTTGCATCCAACTTTTCACGCCATTAGCCTGATGATAAACACACAGAAACACCTGAGTCTAACTTGCTCTGTACCAAACTGTCATTTTATCTTATCTTCCCTCATCAGATACTCAGATCTGTTCATTAAAGCCATGTATCCATATGCCCCCAAATATAGGAAGGCAATGAAATGAATGAAACAAAAAATGATGGGTAGTAGTAGTAATTTCTAGTCTTCCAATTATTTAACCATTTCTTATTCAGAGACTAAATCTGGGAGAAGTAATCAAGAGATACATTAATCAAAGAATGTTATCAGGGAAGGAAGGAGAAGAAGCTCAGTAGTTCAACCTGTGCAGCTTTGCACTTTGAAGGGTCTAATATAAATAAGGAATAACCTGTATATTTTGGTATAACCTGTTTCTTTAAAATTATGACAACTACACAGCCTCCTAAAATAGCTGTTCCCATACCCCAATTAGCATCACAGAATGAAAGATTGTTTCTTTCCTTATCTTTTATGCAAATTTCTTTTCCTACACATAGGAAGAAGAATATCTTGTCCTGCACTTAGTGAACATAGGGAACAACTGGTCACTATCCTATTTGTAGCAATCATTTAGAACTTACATTATCCCTTCATCTTTTCTTAGCTAGGTAAATCCAGGAGTTTCAAGGGGGCTTGTTTGCTCTGTTTCACAAGTCTTTATCTTGACCAAAACTCAGGCAGAGTATTGAATCTCAGGTCTAACACTTTTAGGAGTAATTTTCTCCCAGATTTTAAATCTGAGGGTCCCGATCATGCATCATGTAATTAAACACTGTGGGTTTTTTCCCCCAATACTTAAGATCTTTAGATTTCTAAAGGTAATCTTCTGAACTCTTGCAAATTCTTTTCAACTGGTGTCAGGGAAAAAAAATTTATTGCTATCTGCTGGTATATCATCAGAGAGCAAAACTGGATCCATGAGACACCTTGGGGAAGTTTGCTGTGTACATTCCTGAGTTGCAAAACAAAGTATTGCTATCTTTGAGTATTTTTAAACATTTATGTAAATGTTGTACTTAGCTTCATCTGGGTTGTGGTTTCTTACACTACAATCTCTCTGTTTTAAGCATTAAAATGACATTTTAAAACACGGGATTTCCTTATTTCTATCACAGAAGAGATCATGGTTCTTTTGTGAATAAACATAAGTGAAATGAAAGGCAAGGGATACCTCACCTGCCTTAACAACTGATGAAAGATACAAATTAAGAGGGAAGTGAGGTCATCAACAAGCAGAATGCCAGGAAATATATTGGAAAAAGCCAACTTTAAAAACTGTCCATAAGACTGATCATAAACACAGACAGTTAAATTTCCCACAGAACTTTCAAAGGCAGGAGGACTACACAAAGCCAGGTAAAAGTAGTAGTTTTGCTTTTATGCACAATCTGAACTCTCAACTCCCATATAATATGTTTATTTACTAGAGAGAAAAAAAATTAGCTCTTCCCTTACTCTTCCATACTTGAAAGACTAACAACACAATTTGTATGAATAATTAACACTGCTAATCACACCTCAGAGCCCTGGGTTTCCACAGAGGCTAAAGTACACACAAGGACTAAAATTCCTTTTTTTGCAGGGTACCCTCCACAGAAGCCACCCTCCCTTCTCTTGTAGATCTCAGACCACATAGCCTTGGACTTTGGCTCTGCCTATTTGGTGTTTTCCCATGCATTCTCCCTTTTCATCTATTCATAAGAAGGTGAGTTTCTATTTAGCAACTCAAGGCCCACAAAAGCACTGTGACAGATTGAAGGTAGCGTTTCCACATCCTTCCCCATGAAAGAAAGTCCTTTAAAAAACTTGTAATCTGTAAAATATTTATCCCATTCTTTACAAGTGTATTTCCATATTTCTTTAAAAAATAGTGTTGTGACATGAAGTTAGATATGAGAGATCAGGAAAGAAAATCATAGTTAATACCAACTTTAAATACAAAGACAGTAGCACACCTCTGCTTTATTGAAAAGGAGAGATATATTTGGTCACACATGAGGGTGGGGAGGGAAGATTCAAAAGTAGAGCTAATGCAAATTTTTTCCAACTTTTACATGAAAGCCCCAAAGAGACTGAACAATTCATCAGGGATGGAGGAATATTTGTCTATTGCCTGTATGTGTCAAGGCAGTTTTCTTCATTAGTGTAATGAACAATGCAACTAGAATCAGTGCACACTTTCAGAAGAAATGGATCAGTTGGTTTGTCTGTCCCCTTGCAAAAAGGGACATTCAGCACCTCTTTTCATGGCTAAGGTCTCATCAAGAGAATGGATAAATGCTCCAGAGTACTTGTACAGGTCTCTCTCACTGCCTTGTGCATTCAGCCTCTATGTTCAGAATCTCTGCCAGCTTAGATGAAACCCATAATATTTTTGTAACTATTGTGTTTTGACAGTGTCAGAGTTAAGTGATGTAATAGGTAGGAAGCAGAGAGCCTCATAAATTGTATTAAAAGGTAAAGTTTCAGTGCAATAGCCAAAGGTGCATGAGGTAATGTATCCACAGTTCTCAATCACAGTCTCCTTTATTATGGCCTAATTCCACCAGCCTAATCTGAAATGAGCTCATTAGGCTTTTTGTTCTTTGCACAGTTGCTGCCAGCATCACTCTGCCCTTCCTCCTGATTTCCTTGGTATTTTGGGAGCCTAAGGGAGGGGTGGATTAAATTGGAAAATATAAATAACAAATCAAAAATTAAAATTGATTGGATAAACAATTTCCCTGTTTCTTAATAAGTGATTGATTTTTTAATCAATATTCATTATTTCTCAGAACATACCAAACTGTTTATTGAATAAATGAATGGTTGGAGCTACAATGACATGAAATCAAATAGGTGAACCAATTTCTTTAATAACATGGGCTGAATAGACCACGTTATCTTACCTGGTTGAAACGAAAAGTCAGAAATTCAACACCATTGACTAGGTGATTCAAAAAAAGGATGCAATTTGTTTTCATGTTTAATACACACAGGTGTATAGCCACATGCTGATTTGTGCGATATTTCTAAACTGCAGTTGAAAGTTACTTTCTTTTTGATACAACTTTGGTGTTCTTTCTCACAATTCTTCTTTAGTCAGCATACTACAAAGCTTCTGAAACAAAATTCAGATCTGAAAAATGAGATCTGTAAAACTGCTCACTGTAAAGGCTTCAGCTATGGCAAATGAATTTCTCTAATAAGTTTTTATTCACTTGTATCAGATTCAGTGGTACACCTATAAACTATATGCTACATCCTAATATATACTTCAGACTATTTCATTTTTTTGGCATAATGTAAAAATAATCTTCTGAGGCACAGAGTTGCTGATGTTCTTTTTTTCAGTTAAAGTACTAGAGTGTGAGATCTCCAAGAAATGTTTGCACATTTGTTTAAAACACAAGCAAGGATATTAATTTATTATTAATTCATATTAATACATAATACAGATTGTATCATTTACATGATCTTCAAGTCACAAATTTCTTCCAGGACATGGAAATATCTTACTTTCATTTGTACTCAAAATATACAAAATTCTTCTTCTTATGAAAAATTATAAACTGTACTAATCAATCATTAATTAATTTGTAGGATGCTTGCTTTAACATCTATTTTAACTTGTCACAATTAATTTAACATGTGACCAAACAGCAATATAATTTCATTGGTCCAAAGATTAAAAAGGATGGAATAACTTGAGCAATAAAAGAAATCTGAAAGATTGCAGTTTGAGTTTGTATACTAATTCCATGTGTTCTTCATTGTCAAAATTAATTATACAGAAACCAAGTATCAATCTATTGTGCTATGTTGTCATCTACAATAACACTAATGTAAGAAGAAGTTTCATTAAACTCACTTTTGTAGATCACAGATTTCTGCAAATGGTAAAGGCCTACAGTAAAACCAGAAATCTAACCTAAAATCTGAAACTTCAAATCTTTTTTCATTTTCAAAGTCAATCTATCTTACAGCACTGCTTCCCAATAATAAAGAGGTAAGTTCAGATGCTAACACTAAAAATTGGCATTTTGAAAGTTAACTATTGAAACGAAGCTGTTTCCTTTCATAATATATATATATTCTGAAGAAATTAAAGTCCAGTTACCATCCTGTATAACACACATTTCTAGAGCTTTCAGGGCTATCTGACAACATGAGTCATCATCACTAACCAAAACACTTTCCCCTAATTCCAAGCATAAAATCCCAGGCACTAATGCTCTGGATTTATTCACAGAGCTTTCAGCTCCCTTAGTCTGGCATTTTGCACCGTCCACTTTAATATACATCTACATAAGTTTGTTAAGGTCCGGTTTCCCTTCGGAAATTTTAAAATGTGCTATTTTTCCAGTATAAGCTTCCTTCAAGTGGCTGCGATTGTCCCCTCGGCTGAGGCAATAGGCTTGGCAAAGGCGGCACAGAGGAAGTAGAGGCAGTTTGTGTCCCAGGCGCTGGCCAGGAGATGGTGGCAGAGAGCAGCTCTCCTCCAGCCCCTTTAGCTCCCGGGAATCCTCTGAGACCCCAAGGTACTTTGGACACCTCATTACTGCCGCACAGCAGTCTCCTGACTTGAGCCATCAAGTTAGTTTTATGTTTTAGGATAACACAACAAGCTGGAAACATTGGTTAACGTGCAGTTTGTTCAGTCAGACCTGGGTGCTTGCATAAACACACTACAGGCTAGATGCACTCAGCTCTCCCTCTTCTGCTGAAGAACCAACTTTCATGACATCAGTTTTGGTAGTGATAAAAATCAAACATTTTCTGGAGCCATTATTGCCTAAAATGTTAATGCAGTTTACTTTTTTCAACTGTGATCGATAGCTGGAGGAAAAGTGCCCATAAATTACTAAAGGCAAATACGATTCTATTAGCACTCAGGAGATTTTGCAACATTTGCCAGTCTGTTTTACTGGAAAAAAAAATTAATTTGTTGAAAGCCTAGTTTTTTACCTGTCTTTGTCTTTCTCTGTAGAAGAGGGATATTTTTATCAGGAGTCATTTAGGAGATGTAATTCTAATGTACTATAGCTATAGGTTTCAATTAATGTTCTACCTCTCTGTCAGCTTTACATTCCATGTTTTATGAAATCATTAACTATTGTCATGTTTCTATTATGATACTATTAGGAAATAAAGAGATGTATGTAAATGGAGATGTAAAATAAATGTATGACAGTTACTGGGAGCAACATCTGTGCACTATCATACGTGTTTACACTAATTTTCTAAAGATTGTTCCATTCATTACAGAGCATTGTTACTTGCTGTGGCACAACCCTTATTTCCATGCATTTAGGGATTCAAGCAAAGAGAGGGTAAATGAGAGCCTAATCAATACCACTTTTCATTTTGCTTCTAATGTGCTGCCTTTCTCTTTCTTTTCTTCATGAACAAATCCAAAAAAGATCCTGACGTTACAGTCATAAAATGTAATTCTTCCGCAGAAACACAGACAATAATGCTTTCTGTATTCAGGCATATTGCATATTCTAATGGCATTTGGCTAAATTGAGTATGGATTTAACATCAAAGGCTTCATGAATTTTTCAAATGAGATATTAAAGTCAATATTTCAAGTGAAAGATATTTCAATTTAGTTGCATACACAACAATAAAAAACTTCTACAAGGCAGAGGTACTAGTAGCTATGGCAGTATTAGTTCATTCAGGAAATTATTAGTTTATAAGAAAATCAAACAGAAGGTTGTGATAGAGCAATGACACTGAATAAATTAGACTAACTGATACACGCTAATGTACTTTATCTCTTGAAGTCTGAAGCAGAACTTGCTACTGGCATGTTCAGTCCTTCAAGCTGGGCTTCGTTTGGGGATGTTTATTTTGTAAAGTCAAATGGTTCCACCTAGATTTGCTTTCAGGACCTCAGAAATCTGCTTATGTTCATCTCTGAAACGGCTAGGCCTACTGTATGCAAGAAACACCCCAATCCTGTTTATTTTTTAATCTAAGTGCATTTTGCTCCATATTGTCAATGCTTATGCAATGCTGCTTCTGATTTCACACGGAGTTACTGAACATTCGGACTACTCAGTGCTCACAAATAATCCACTGAGCTCTGGCTACTTCTATGTCCTGGCAGAGATAAAGACTTGCAAACAAAACAATAGAGTCTGATCTTTCTTTTCCTTTCCTATTTTGGGCATGTGGAATGTAGCAAAATGTCCATTAAATCAGGAGGATGTTGTGTTATGATGCCTTGACATATCCCTGAGGAACACGTACTTTTGTGTCACCTACGGCTCCTGGGAGAGCTGGGTGCCCTACACTCGTGTACTCGTAGTGCATATTTAGGCAGCTGCACTCACAGGGGTCTTGTGCTGCTCAAAGGCCAAATACACCATTTGTTCATACACAAATAACAGAGGATACCAGAAACTACAAATATATACTAATATATATATATATATATATATATTTACATATGTATAAATATATACCAATGAATTCTGATTTCACTAGTAATTCTTATATTACTAAAAACTAATTATAATTGGGTACCAGGGGAAAGTTACACTGATTTAAAACCTTGACTATCAGGTAGTTTGGGCCAACAAATTACTACAAAGAACTCTGATCCTAAAAGCACTTCCCTGAAACTAGCAGGTTGGTTGTCTCTACAATGTTCACTCAAAGTGTTTGAACTTACTGTGAGAGTGCTTCAAGGGCTCACAGAGGAAACAAAGCTGGTGCTAACTAAACATTAAACTGCTACACCTGTTTCTGCCATTGCTGCAGGACTGAGAGCAAATGCTGATCTGTTACTCAGAACTAAAGCCAATAGCCTTGTGGGGAACACTTCCAAAGGCTGAGGCAGGCCATCCTTCCCCAGTTCAAACACTACCTAACTTGTAGCACTGGTCTTGGGGTCCTAGACAGCTCCTTGTTCCCTCCTAGAGCTCACTTCACTGAAGATCAGTGTTCAAACCGCTGTAATATTTCCATAAAATGAGAAGTGTCACCATCTCAATGGCAATCAATCAGGGACAAATAATATCTTCAGATACAGTATTTTCAGAAAAATTATTTCTTGTGGTAACAAAGGTAAGACAGAAGCCTTGTATAGGTAATAAGATCCAATAATAACTAGAATTGTATTTTCAAAATTGCCTCAGGGGCTGGGGAATTTGGTTTCCTTTTCTTCTGTTTTGATTTCTGGACATCTCTAAGATTGTTCTGAAAACTAGTTCATGCTTAATGAGGCAGTAGTACATCCAAAAACTTACAGTTGAAATTATTGAAATTTTTATTATTTTTTTTTAATTATATAAATGAACTGTTAGAAGGAAAGATTCCCCCACAACATCTACACAGTCTGAGAACAATGTTTAAGGAATGATCCTCTGAACTGAATAATTTCCTATTTTCCTTGTTGATTCTAGGGATGCACATTAAGTTAAGAGTAATTACTTCTCTTGCAAGATATGTGTCAAAATGAGAGCTCAAATCCTTCTTTAGAGCACTGCTAAATAAACAAGGAATATTTGAAGCTCAGTTCAGAAGAGGAGACCAAACTGTAAGATTTGATCTTGGACAACCAAATGCTATGCCAAAACCCAAATCATTCACATATCATAAATACCTTTTGTATTTAATACAAGGTTCTATTGAAAACATATGAGCAGATTAACCATAGAAATAAACTGAAGAAATTGTGCTACCTAGAATATGCTTTTGAACCTTTATTAACTGGTGATAATCTGCACTGATCCGCATTACAATTCCATTGCAGACATTGCTGACATTAAGATGTATGACAAGGAAACTACAGAAAAAGCTGATTTAAACAGGTATTTCACATTAACTAACAATACATGCAGTGCATAACATCTTTCATGGGAGTTCAAGTATTCTACCTAATTCTTTGGTAATTTCATTGTTGTCATAAATAAAGAGTAATGAAAGTCCACTTGACAGTCACTGGGTTTTCTCTAATTTCATAGCTTTCTAAAATTTTCTGATTTTTCTCTTTCACTTTCCTTCTTGATGGAAACTGTAATTATGTAGTTAGACTGAAACTCATAGCATGGGAAGGGACAGTTAAACTTTTTTGGATCTACCATTCTTACAGCAGGAGCAAGCAGAGCTGCTTTCAGACTTGTTAATACATTCTGTAGGGAATGAAAGCCTTGAAAAGGATGGTACTTGTGTGAATTTCCTTCCCCTCCACACAGCAAATGGAGCTGGCAGTCCACCAAAGCTCCAGACATAACGTTCCTGCACCGTGTAGAAGAAGGTGTGGCACTTTATTAAGAGAAAAATAGTGGTTTTTTGGGGCACAGGATCAGCCTCAACACAGAGGACAAACCATGAAGGATGAAGGACAGAAAGGTGGGAAATATGTGTTTGACTAGGTGAAGAAATGACCCCTGTATTGATCACATATGATCACACTGTAATGCTTCTTTCCTTCCATCTGTTGTAGGCCAGGTCTCCAGCATCACCTCGCCATCTAGGTAGAAGTAAGATACACCAGGACTCTCAACAGATTATTTAGTCTATATCTGGGAAATGCATTTATTATGAAGTGTTAGGTGGTTCATAGCACCTGTGGTAGTCCTTCAAGCTAAGGTGAATTTTGTTTGTTTTTACAGAGCAACAAAGCAGGAAATAACTTAAAAAACACTCTAGTCAGTAGAAATCAAAATAAGAAGTTCCATGTAGGTCATCTGAAAAGCCTAAAAAGCAATCAAAATCAAACTGTTTACCAGGCACACAAGAAAAGGAACAACCTCAGTGCAAAGTATAATAAACAAATTCCTCTACTAATGTGAGCTACACAGATGCTTTCTCCATCAACTGAGTCCACGTTTTGAAAGCCACACAGGATCAGTGAAGGCAACAGAACTTACCCAACTTCAGTAGTTCAGCAATGAGTTCTGTGTGCCCATCCACCCACCTCCCTGGAAAAAAGAAGTGTTACATGTCAGGAATGAGTCCAGTAATTATCTTCTAACACAGGAGCAATGCCAGCAACATTCTGGTAATGGCAGCATTAATGCTAAAAGTTTACATATTCAAAAGTGAAAACATTCACAGACACAATCTGGATATTTTAACTGTCACAGGCCTCAGCAATCTGATATTGCTTAGCCTTGTGGCCAAGACATTAAGCCGCTGGTATCTATCTGCAACAGAGAAGAATAAAACTTCTCAGTACTTCCCTAATAAACTCAACAATTAATCCACGAGAATTTGAAAAATAAAAACAAGGGCCATGTCACTATTTATAAATAAGAAACAAAGAAAAAATTTACTTATTTTGCTAAAAATAGACAATGAAAATATTTTCTACTCTATGGAAGGACCAGAAAACAACATAAAGCTGTAAAGTTCTACAGTAATTCAAATTCATGTAAGCCATTATAAATCACAAAATACAGAGAATAACTTTAATTCATTTATTTGGTCAATCATTTCATTTACCTGTCAAAACAAAGCAAAACAAAACCAAGAAAAGGGCAACAAGTTCATGTCCACATAAAAAGTACAAAGCACCTACTATATGAGTATAATCAAACACAGGTTTGTACCAGAAATATAAATAGTACAGATTGGAAAAATGCTTGAATAATGAAGTATTTCATGCAATTCCAAGGAAAATTAGATGAATGACTGAAAAGGATAGAAGTGTACACAATTCATTATATAGAATATGGTAACACTTGGCTAAAAGAAGTGTGGAGTTCCTCACTTTAATGAGCACAGTCTTTGCTCACAAATTAAAAATAAACAAATAAAAAAGATACGAGTATGATCTCACTCATTGGCAGTTGATCAAACTGCAATTTGTCCCAAGAGTTGGGAAGCCACTGCCTTATAACACATCAAGAGCTGCTTATTGAACTGATCTGTGTAGAGTCTGACTCCTTTTCTGTCTACAGCAATTGGTTTTCCTATCAAAACATTTGGGTTTATGGAAATGACAACTTAATGGTTAACTGGAAACACAGCATGATGTTTAAAGTTAAATCATGCTCACTTCACTTTGGAGTCCCATTGTACCCCACTGAATAAAAGTACCTTTCCTTTTGCTGAGGGCTGTACAGCCAGTCCAATCCCAGTGCAATGCTGCTGATGTTAATAGCAAACTTGAATAGCTACACACAACAGTTTAAATCTCTAACATTCATATATTACCATAACTAAACCCAGCACTTTTCATTAATCATACAATGGCATGCTTCTTCATTTACAGCCAGCTGATTAAAATACAGATATATTGTTCTGAACATCACAGAAATCACGGGCACCCAGCCATTGTTTCCAAATAGTGTTTTCTCAGCTTTGTTTCACCACTCAGCTACATATTGCAGATTACAAAAATTATTAAAGATTCCAACATAGAAATGGACAAAAAAGGATCCTAAATAAGAGATTGAAGGGCATAAATTTTCTGCCATAACAAGGATAAAGCTTCAGGTAGAGAAGGCCTACTTCAGTGTCCTCCACCTTACTACTGCAACGTTTCAAACATAATCAAAAGAAACTAATTTGAATTTTTGATAAGGAAATCCTGAAAATAGCCTGATAAGCTACAGATAGATGCCTGTAGCTTTAAAACTTTGTTTACATGAATCCAAACACCTAAAAATTCTTGAAAAACAGATATATCTATGCTGAAAACAAAGCTATTTCTTAGAGAATGGGTCAATGATCTGAAGTCACATATCATCCAAGTCTGTGTGAATCTCACATGAGCTCTTATTGAAAGGGAATGGTTAAGACCCAAAGTACCATTTCATCTCTGACCTACATCTCTAAACGTATCATTACTCAAGGATTGTATCTCAATTCAAGCATATAATTTTGGAATATTTTTCAGAACGGATGCAATGGATGTATCACTAAGCTTCTAATTCTATAAATAGGCAAAAAATTGGTAGTCACAGCAGCTTTGGAAGGTGGTTAAGAGAGGCAGAAACTCCCAGTTTGTAGAGGAAATAGTGTTTCTTTGCCTATCTTTCTGAAATTTATATGAAGGATAAGAACAGAGCTTACACATAGAGATTTTTACCATTAGCTTGTGAGATGTTGAAGAGTGAAAAATTTCAGAGTGCACAGATCATGAGTTATGGGGAAAGAATGAGGTTGACATGGAAGTTTTTACATTACCTTGACATAGTCTGTTGTTTATTCTCTTCATAAAAAGAGAATTTCCCCTACAGAGTCCTTTTCATTAACAGAATATCTTTTCCAGTATTTTTCTTGGGATTATTCTAAAATTTGGTACCCCTGATATTCAGTTTTATTTACTGAATATCATTATTTACTGAATAACTTACTGCACAAATACTGAATACATACTTTGCTAGTTATGAAGTTACAGCTGCCTGTTCCACAGGTTCATTTTTAAAGCATTGTTTCCCTACAAGACAGTTTGGCCAACAATTAACAAAATAATGGACTAGCAAATGTACTTCTTACATTGAGTCCTTAAAATCCAACACTGTACTTTATAATCTCTATAAAGATTTCACAAACTTTTGAGAACATACCTCATGACTATTGCTGTACTTATCCATACAGACAGCTGGGAAAAAAATCAACATAGGCTGTTACATAGAACAATTTGCAGATACAATTTCCAGCTAGACTGAAGCAGATTTGATTATAAAGATGAGGCTGAAGATATCCTGCTTTTTTTAAAGTTTTCTTTTTCTGTAAGGTACTTGAATGGCCATGAAATGTTTTCAATAAAGAAAAATCTACATATGCAAAGGCAGCATTCTGGAAATGGATTTAGAATATTTTGGGATGGAATATCTAAAAAGCTGTCTCACTACCAAAAGCTGCTTCCAGTCTTTTCCACTGCTATTCAGTCACACCCTTCATCCTTTGGGATACATCATCCACCAAATCCTGTTTACAGCCTTAGTAGCCTCTGCATCAGAGAGTCCCTTCCCTACTTACCCTGCACCATCAGACCCCCTTCAAAGGCAATGGCAATGCCAGTAGATGATAGCAATGCCTTGTCTGGTATGTTTTCTCTGTTTTAAAAAAGAAGCAAACCACATTTCATAACATGGAAATAATAATAATGATAATGATAATAATAGTAGTAATAATGTTTCATTGTCTGCATAAGCAATGTTGACCCACAAAAACAGAAATTTAGAATTTATCTTTCATCCATAGTCCACTTCTAACAATTAGAAATACCATTTGTTTATTTATAAATTGAAAAGCTGAATACAGTGTCTGTCCATTATCCACCCTGAAAAACTCATTCTGCCGAAACAACTAACAAGTAACACAAACAATACATGAAAGATCCCATGGAAGATTGGGTAGAGCATGCCTAATTCTGTATGGGCATGCAGTCCTATGTAGCAAGAGCTATACAGTATAAGAATTTTTTACAGAATGGGTTATTATTTCTAAAGTACCATAAAGAGTCTTGCACACCATCAGACAGGATTAGTGATTATTCCTCTAATACTCATTGTCTACCAGTGCATATATATTTCTTTGTATTTATTATAAGCTACGTATTTATAATAATAATTTATGTATATAGTTCCACAAACTTTTTTGGAGAATGGCATTTTTCTGTGAACTGAAGGCAGAACAAGGAACCAAGAACTTCTATGTTCTAACCTTCACTCCAGCAACAGGTTCTTGAGTTTGCAGCCTTCAGCAAGCCACTTCCTGCATTTGTAAAATGTAAATTGTGAAAATGAAGATATAAACACCTGCTTGCTTACCTAGAGAAGGATACTGGAAAACTATTTGGCCTTCACAACCAAAAGCCAAGTCTGACAAATTCACAGTGAATTTGGCAAGGACACATTGCACAATGCACTGCAATCCCAGTGTAGCTTTGGCACCCTATGGTGTTTTCCCTGCATGCTTTCCAGGCTGAGTTTAAGTTTCTGTTTGACCTCTAAACCTGCAGACAGTTATGGCTGTTAAACTCTAATCACAGAATTTGTCTCCTTGACTTTGGGGGGATTAATTAGATGCTTAAAGGTAAGGAATTAACCAAATGCTTGTAGAATGAAGGCTTCATTTGGTGAAGGGCCAATTCTCCCAATTGATAATGTATAAATAAAAATCATGCCTAATTTGCTTCCATTACTAATGCTTTATATACTATATAATTGGAAGTGAATTAGCAATTTATTTTAAATTGTTTACATACAAATCTTATTTTCTTTAAGAGTAGAAATCAACGGCCATTTCTTTTCTAATTTGATGCTGTTGTCACATGTTACAAAGACTAAGCATAAGGAGCTTTTTATTTTAAATTATCTCACTATGTACTGAATTTAAACATTTGATAAAACACTACCCAACATAAATAAAAACAAGTAAATAACAATCAAATATAATCTCATATTTTTATCAATCTAGGACAGTTTCATATTTGAGATACATACAAGAATTTTAAAAACCTTTTTTAAAAGTATTTTGAAGATACTGCTTGAATTCTCCCTAAAAATTACAAGAAAATGGTTCATGTAACTGACAATGTTATTAAATAATATATATAGCTACCATTATTTTTGTGAAACAGTCACCATATTCCTCAAAACAACCTGATCCTTTCTATTTAGAAAGAAGTAAAAAAGTCTCAAAAATACCAGTTAAAGACTGATTCTCTCAGAGACAACTCAGTGAAAAATAATGACAGACAGTAGTGTTAAGACCTTATATTTGTGAAACATGACACAGGTCATCAACAGGAGTCCACAGAAATCCAACTGCACTGTTTTCACATCAAGGTTCTGAACAGCCTGATTGATTCTCTTAAGCCTCTTGGTTCTCTCTCAGCCTCATTCCTCAACTTGAACATATGTGAGTTTCATTCTGGGTATATCACAAGTTAAAGCATAATTACTTGTGTGTTAAAATAGTATGAGCACTTGCCACAGTCAGCAAAAGCTAAGTTACTACCATTGATCATGTGTCTTTCAGAGCTCTGATCCTTTCAACTACCATGACACCACATCCCTGTAGAAGGACACAGGACACATGAATTAAAGAGGCTTTTTGTGAGGTACACAGTGAAAACAAACTCCATTGAGGCAGATAAATTTTTCACTGCACAGACTATCAGATCAAAATATCACAAACAAATGGCCTAGATGGAACTTTCCAAGCTTTTGGAAAGGGAGGGAAAATAACAGGATAAACTACTTTCCCTGACTTCCCAGATTTTTTAAATGCTGGTATCACCTATGTTACATCCCTAACTACAAGTTCCTATCACTCATGACAATTCTTCTTACTTGTCCAGGACAACTACATCTATCATAATCTGGAAAAGAATATAATAATAATAATAATAATAATAAAAGTATTTTGAGTCTAGAACACAAGCCCATTTTCTTCAACCAATCTTGGAATAAGTTCCCTGACCTTGACTGAGTAGTAGGTGTTGTCAGCTTCTTCTATCCTGTGATGACTGAAGTTTGTCCAGGAGACACAATTCTCTGTTAAATCCTTACTGCTCCTTCACAGAAGACATCAGTTTACATAGAAATTATTTGCAAGAATACAAATTACTTCATTTGCAGCCAAATTAGGAATAAAACAAAATTTAGCGACTGTGAAATAGTTGCTTCTCTCCAACCATATAATGGATGGATATATTAATGAACATGGCTTTTTCATTTGGGGGATTCATACCAGTCATGAGATTTTTGATATTACATGCATTTTTCAAAACTCCCTAGAAATGGTCTTCACAATTTGAAAGATAGAAATAGAATAGAATAGAAAGAATTGAATCTGTTAATACACTCCACTCCTCAAAACGCAGTGGCATAAACACTAATGTCCAACATACTGCAAGTGGGAAGTAACACTGAATATTTTGCTTGACAGAAGACAGGCTGCCTAAGGAACATTCTTCCATGCAGTTCTGGATCCAAGTAATTCCAACATTGTCTGTTTTCTAAGAAGACTAGATCCTTAATGGAAAAGCTGCTGCTAGCAATGTGTTCATTAGACTTGGAAATGGAGAGTCACTCTTCTAGCCTGGAGCCAGAAGGTGGGCTATCTTGGAGGCAGGGTTGATAGCTTTTGAATACCAGATGAAGTCTATAGATACAAGACTGGTGTCAAATGACAAGAGCCTTAAGCAGATGGATGACAGTGTGTGTGCACTATAGGCTGTTGTTAATTTACTAGCTAGAGATAATGCTTCTATAAAATTAAAAATGAGTCACTGGAAAACAGCCTGAGAGGCCATAGCCTGCAGATTTCAGGCCTCCTGGCAGGCCTGCATTGTGGGGGATATGTTTTTATAGAATTATGAAAATTAAAATTGCATGTTAGAGAGAAAGAAAATGTAATTGTTTCTCTTACTAGCTATTTAAGCTATTCATAGTTTGGATTTGTAATTCACAAGTACATATTCAGTAAAATGGAATAAACTAGTCATAGAAACTCATAGACAAGATACACATGAGCAATGTCAAACATATATAATATTAATGAATTTTCAAGTGTCAAGATGTAGGGTTTATGTCTGGAACTATGCTTTCATAATTTCAGCATGACCATATACAAAGTCCCTCCTTATCACCATTGCTCTGCATAAGACTTTTCACTGCTGTTGGTTCATGCTGGAAATTACTTTTCTTCTGCTTTTATCTTGGAATGAAAATTTCATGTCATACTTCTTACAAGACTGTCAGTAGATTTATGTATCATAACATAGATGAGGCTGTCTCATTGTTTCCTTGCTTTAAATGTAAGACTGTGCATCAAACTCAATGTAAAATTTTTGTGAGAGTCCATTCTGATAAAGAAGCAACTTTATTGCCAAAGGCAAAAAAGGGAACTATAAAGAATAAACACACAGTTCTTAGCATGGTTCCTATGCTACCATTTACTGGGAGGGATACCACTTACTATGCAATCTAGAACTCCCTGGGCCATTCAAGACCATCTAATCTTAAGAAGACAGTGAAAAATTCAAGCAATCTGCCATCCAGAGAGGCTGGATCTAGTTGCCTATATAGCCAAAATTGTTCTTGATCCCTACATAAATTTATCAAATGCCCTAAAACAATTTAACTTACTGCTGACAACCAAATTCCAAGAGATGTGAAAAACATGCTGTTTCTAACACCTAGATGATTCCTTTAATATTCTCATCTATCCAATGTAAAAGTAACAATGCCTCACAATTTTTCAGTACTTTTTGCCCCTGCCTTTGCTGGTGAATATATCCCCTTGGACACCATTACCCCTAGAACCCCAGCTTAAAAACACAAAAGAAGCCACATGGTAGTGACAAAGTCAGAAGAAACCACACTTGTGATGCCCATTCAGGGTTCACATATTTTTTTATCCACAGCCCCAGTGAGCTGATGTAGAAAGCCAGCTACACTGTTGCAATTCATCCTACATCGGCTCAGCGCCACTGGGTCCAGCAGTATTACTGATGGTTTACATGCATGTGAATGAGGGCAGAATTAAATATGATATATGAAGAGATGTTCTTCAAAGCTGAAAAAGAGATGAGAGGAAGGAAGGGGAAGAATATGCAGACAGTAAATTAGTTATCCTGCATAATATACTACAATCAAGGTCACATGTAAACATTTATGTGTATAAATACATAATACTGCCCATGCAATACTGTGCCGATTCTTTTCAGACAGTGACAGAGATCTCTGCGCAGCAATGGACATTTTTCAGCTTTAGAAAACTTTAATACAAAAATGTCTACCATAGAGACTTTAGTCACTAACACATCCAAGTATTACAGTGCAGCACCTCTCATTTCCACTTGAAGGTGAAAGGCTGACTTTACAAAAAAGTTGGGGTTTTTTTCAGTCCTATGCAACACCACCTGTCTCATCAGCAGGACCACTCTAAAGGGATGGGCCTCAAGGCACCTCAGTCCCAAGATTCTCCATGCCTCATTCTTCATCCACGCTGCTAGTAATGTACCATCACTGGCACAGTTACACCTGAACACTCTGGTGCTGCCAAACACCTGGCTTTATTTTCCACTGTCCAAATGAAAAATAAGCATAATCTGCTATTTGAGGATACAGCAAATGAGGGAGTTCATGACAAATTGTGTTGGTTTATGCAGAATAGTGATAATAAGATACAAATGAGAATTTTTTGCTTAATGAATAATACTAATCACGTTTCAACAAATGCTGTGCCCTTCTAATTAGAGAGAATGCATAAAATCAGCTTAATTTATTTGTGACTAGTTATACATAGTTTAAATATTTACTAGAGATTTACTCTAACGTTTGAAATTATTTTAAACAGCTCTTGCAGTAAAACCAGACCTAGTAATGTAAAAGAAGTTACAATTCTAACTTCTGCCCTCCCTTTCGTTATGTAGCGTGTGATGTATGCCCTCAGTTTTCAAGATGCAAGAGAAAGGATATTATTGATTTACATGCTAATTCTCCAACTGTTACTAATTTTCTTGATTCCTGCTTCCAAAGTTGCACTTCCAACATTCATCACTGTAGTACACTAGAGGGGCTGAGCATCTTTTTCAATAAATTACAGGAACTATGACTAATTATAGTGATATTAACTATGCAAAGTAATGTGTAACTTAAAATGGATACGTTTATCATTTCAAATTATGCTTTTGACTCTTGATAGCCTAATACATGGATGCCTTTCCTCTTTTTTATACAGATTATGAACTCTGCTATATTTTTAAAAAAATCTGTTTCACAGATATAGCATACCTTGTGAATTTGATGAACGGAAACAAATCATTTACATCTCATGTAATGCCTAGTGGGTAGAGGACAAGATTAATACCAAGGGCAAGGAGGGCCAAATCCTGATTGTTATAGGAAAGCACTGAGGATTCAGCTTGAACAGTGCCATCAGAAGGTATCTGGCCTACAGGATTTGTACCCTATTCTTTATGTCTTCCTAATGCTAGGAAGCTAATAGTGCAAGTTGCTTGGCTGATAATACCAGCAGCATGAAGCAGTCAAAGCAAAAATGAGTGCAACTGACTTTCAGCAGTTAGGAAAGTATTACACAGGTTTAAAACAATGGCAGTGCAGTTGTGCATGTGTAAGAGCTCTGCATAGCAGCAGGACTTTCTAGCAGCACCATGTAGTTCTTCCAATGTGGAAGAAACACAACCTCTGTCTTCTCAGGCATTTTCACATTACCTAGTATTTCATGGTACAGATATACAGCTCTCAGTAACCAAATCAAATTAAGGAATAACATAGACTGGTATGTTGTCAGAGAAACTAAAGCAGTACAGATGCACAATGCCAAATTTCTCTACAGAATCTGCAGAAATTAACCACCAGAGACCAAAGAGTTAGGACAGATCCTTCCATATACTTAGACTTTTATTTTCCACTATGTCAGAATAGTCTAAGGGTTTGGGGTTTTTTTAAAAAAAAAAAAAAAATCCATGCAGACATCTCCAGGGGTTTACCAGAGGAACATCTGGATTTTAGACCTCTCCCATTACTTCCTTAGCCAACATATCCACGTGTTCTGAGTTTTGGGATGGGTGCTCTTGTACTTGCATGATACTGGCTTTAAAATGTGTCACCTTTCCTGGGCATATTTCCACTTCAGAGTTGCATCATATGGGATCTGACCACTACTTTTCTTAATCAAAATACTCAATTAAAGCACCCAAGCAAGGACTCTCCTGAGGTCCAGAGACTTCACTCTGGCACTCTCCTTCCTCACTTCCCTCAGTCTATTGAATTCCACTGTATCATGGCCACTACAGCCATGTGCAATTACCACATCATCAACCAAACCTTTACTGTTAGTGGGCAGTAGCAGACCCAGCTGTGAATCACTCCAGCTGGCCCTTCCAATATCTGAATCAAGAAGTTAACCCTGCTATCCTCCAGAAATCTTTTTGTCTCCTAACATCTGCCCTTCCATCAGGTGTCAGATCTTCCAAGGGTAAAGTGTACACTGATGTTGTCTTAATTAAAATGTCTTCCAAAATAATATAAAATTACAGGTATTTCACTAATGCAGTTTTATAACTCTGAAGTGGACCTTTTGCATATATTTATAATGGCATTTTATGGTGGCTTGAGGACCTGAAGCGCTAATCTTCGTTCCACTGAATAACAAGCAATACGTTACCTTATGATTCAATAAAACATCATTCGAAAGCTTCAGCACTATTGCACAGCAGAGTAAATCAGGCCAGTATGTCATTCAAAGAATAACAGAAAACACAGGAAGTTCTACCAAAGAACTTAGGGGTAAATATCCCCATTCCTATATCTACAGAAGACCTGAAAAACTAGCACAATATTTGAGAATAAAACTGGAGGTTTGAAGAAGAGTTTGCTGAGTTATCATTACAGCTGGACTTGTGGTTTCTTGAGGTTGAGTAAGTATGGTCTAGTACTTCTAATCTATTGTTACTAATATTTCCAGGTTTCCAGGTCTCCTTTCTTCTCATCTTTGCTGCTCTGGTAATAGCTGGGTCAGCTGACTGTCAGTTTGGTGTTACCATCTACACAACCCAAGTCTTTTCTCATCAGCAGAAAATGAAGATTCTAGTAGTGACCTGGACATCAGCACATTTCAATGATACCCTCTTGTGGCTGAGCTGTTTATCAGTTATCTAAGCTGGGTATGTGAGATGAACACTTGCAGAAGATAATTTTGGCTCTTAGAAGCTATGTCGGTAACCAGGAAGGAAACCTTACTCTTATAAGAGAAAATTAAATGCTCTTCCCAGAGAACTTTAAGAAAGGGCTTTCCCTCTACACAACTTCCAGTAGAGTTCCTGACATTCCAACCTGCTTACCGTATCCCTGTGGTTACTACACCGGTCCTGCTTCCTGCTTTGCATAGCCAGAATGTCACCAGAAGGGAGAGAACTGTCACTGAGGCCCCTCCTGCTTCTGAGGGGGTTGCTCAACCCAGGGGCATCAATGATGTCTGTGCTGTTTAGAGAGTCTACTCCCTTTTTCCATCCCTCATCTTCCACTATTCTCCAGCTTATCATGTAGTTTTAAGACTTGGCCTTAGTATGGCAGTCTGTCTTCTAGGATGTTTACAGAACCACTGGCTGCACAACCCCCACACCTCAGCTGGTCCCTCAGCACTGGGGCACGTCTAAAAGAACGGAAATAGAATTTGCAAACCTGAGTCTTGAAAGAGTTTGAGTGTACTAATGTGCTTTTTTGAATTTCCAAATACAGCACAGAATAATTTGGGTTGGAAATCACAGAAGGTCACCTTATACAACCCCTGCTCAAAGCAAGAGTCAAAAAGACAAGACTCAGCCAAGATCTAAATACCCACAGGGAAGGAAGCAGTCTAACTTGTTCCGGTGTGTGATCACTATCGTGGGGCGAAAAAATTAAACCCTTATATTTAATCTAAATGTTTTATATCCTAAATTTTATCTGCTGCCTCCCATCATGCCACTGCATCTCTCTGAGAAGAGTCTTTTATAGATCCACCCATGAGTTAGCTGTAGAAAGCAAAGACACCTCCATAGCCTTCTCTTAGAGGTGAGCATATCCAACTCTCACTCTCTCCTTGTATGTAATGAGCTCCAGAAGGCTTCATATGTAGTGATTCTGATTACTAAACAAAATTTAATTCAAAGCTTTGGTGGAAGACAATTTCTGAGACTATTTAAAATCAGAATTGAAAATCACTTACTAGCATCATTTACAATTTTAAAGCACAGCTCACAGCTGTCCTAGTTATGTTCTTATCAATCTCTTCTGGACAAGTATTCTCAAGTCCTCTACCTCATCTAATGTTTTCTAATTCCCCTCTCAAGAAAATTTACTCTCAGGAAGTCATTGAGAGTTCACAATCTAATTAAACAAAAGCGCTGTATGATAAAATTTACCACAGATGCATCAACCATGCTCTTTAAGTAGAGCTGAGATTCTCAAATTTGAAAATTCCTTATCAAAATCCAAGCTGCTTTAGAAACCTACAAACAGTATGTCCAAAGTAAGGAATAATGAGGTTCTGTCCTTGTAGTGTTCTGGACCTTAACATACTTCATTACCATTATCACTTAGAATAAACCCATAGTTTTAATCAACATGAAAACAATGAAGAGTTTGTCTACTATTCAGGACATTTTACATGACTGATATTATGTATGCACTTTGCTTAGGCATTTAACTCTCACTTTTTACTTCTCAGGGAAATGTGACAATTTAAAGTTCATATTCACTGGACTACCATCAGATGTAAAATTCCACACCACTATAAAATGGTCACTTTTTAAAAAGTATCTTTATGTCATGCTCTATGCTTTTAATACTACTAATTGCTAAAAACATTACTAAAAAAAATAATTTCAGCCTTTGATAGCAGAATCCCAGATCACTTATGAGATATATTATGGTTAGATGTGGTCCAGTGAAATGCTTTTGTGCTAAGCCCTCTTTCAGTAGGTCTTCATTTCAATTGTATTAGATTTAGATGTAAAGCTAAAAAAATTAAGACATTTATAGTTAGACGTGTTCTGGTCTACCCTATGAGTCACAGAATTCTAAATATTGTGCCAATAACATTTTCCCCCCAGATATCTCATTTTGTAGGTCATGCAAAGATACAGCAAGACCGCCTACATACACACTCAACAAACAGCTGAAATCTACAGCCTGCCCTCCTTTCCAATACGTATCAATTTAGAGACAGAAGATTAACAAATGAATTTGCCTTGCAGGGTGGAAGAAAGCCAAAACACTGCCACCATTTTATTCTATGTGGAGAAGCAAAATTCTTATATTAGACTAACAGACAAGGGTGTGGAGGCACAGTGTGACAGATTACAGACATGATCCTTTACAGTCCAGCTGAAAAGAGGAGATCTAATGTTGAGTTCTCAAGGCTCCTAATTTAGACCATGAATATTGGGTGTGGAACTGGCCTGCAGAATGACTATCTTCTCTTACACTCACCACTACTACCCACAACTGCTAAGCTCTTTCCTAATTTTTCTAAGCTTTTTCTAAGTTTTTCCAATCACTGCACAGCCAAGAATGAACAAAGCTGAAGGACTGAGGGACAGGAGAAATGGATGCTTAGGAGTCCTGCTTCTCCTTCTTGTCATTGTAATCTCCTGTAGATTGCCCATCCAACATAACTGATTAATCCCCCAAAAGCACTAAATGATTTCAAGGGTATTGATGCATAACCCTTACCAGTGATTTTCTTTTAAGCCTCAAAGATACTTCCTGGAGAATTTATAACATCCAAATCTCCCACATTGAGAACAATATGGTTTTATGAAAGGAATGAAGAAATATACCTATTTCAATTGGTCAACATCATTAAATTACTCCTAACTAGTTACTTCTGGATGAAAAATACTACAGCTTCACAGACAAAATATTACTTCCTCCTTAGACACACTTTAAATAAGGCTTAAGTGGGACATCAGTGGCTGGAATATGCTCATGTTTCCTTAGCTTCTCCAGAGAGCATTTCCTCTGATTCTAAATAGGAGTCATTTAATGGCTTTGACTCAACTGCATCTCTGAACCTCAAGAAAGCAGGGTCTCTTCTCTGACATCTTCTTTTGATCTGATATTAAAAGATGTTCAATTGCCTATAAATCCTTTCATTAGCCACTGTAGATCAGATTTTCAGAGGTACTTCATACCTGAACTCTGGCTTCAGAGGGGAGAGGGTATGCAGGATGACTACATCTATGTACAGCCCAACATCTACATCAATTATATATTATACTGAAAGTCACCAAATCATCAGTATCAAGTCCTGCACACATTAAAATCATCAGGCCTATTTTACAAAAGTCGATGTGCTGAAGTGCAGCTGTGCCCAGTTACCTGGGAAAGTAAATTTCTTTGCTCTAAAGAGGTGGACTCAAAGAGCAGAGTTGATGCCAAAAGCTAAGTGGCAAAGCTGTACAGAGAATGCAGTTCTACCAAAAAGTTCTGGAGCTCAAAGCAAGGGGAGGGATTAGTTCTATGCTGTGCATGGGAGGAACAGCAGTGGCAGTGTGCTAAGGAGATAAAGACAACGATACAACTATTTCCTAGGCACAGCACAACAGTTTCTGGAGTAAACATTCTTTGAAAGCTCATGTAAATTCTCATGAAGTTTTCTTTCACAAGAAAATGCTTTAAATATTTTGTTGAATACACTGAATGTACATCTAATATAAACCTGACTCTGGCTGAAATTTTGCTGAAATTCAACTTTCTGTAATACTCAAATATACATGGACCCTCTTCATTTCAATAAAATGGACCAATTTCTGCCTCCTTGAACCTCTCTCTGTAGTAGAATTTACATAAAAACTCATCAAGACTATCCTCCGTATGTAAAAGCAGATTTCTGGGAAAGCACAGGCTGAAGGCTACTGGTGAAACTGCCATTCCCTCAGGCTCAAGTTCTGTAGACAATCTATCAGTTGGTTAACACGTAAGTCAACCCACAGTGTAAGTAACGTGTAAGCCAGCACAGACAGTTCCACGCTGCCACAAGCAGATTGTTCCTAGTACTTCCATTGGTTTAAAGTCTGGCTATGCTCCCCTGCATGTCACAGCGTGGTTGCTGAACAAAAGCTCACCTACGGTAAGCCTGCTCTGCTTGCTCAGTGAGTTGCTGCTTACTTTTTAAAACTTACATTCCCTTTTTGCCCCAGCAGCATCCCTCAAACAACATTTCTCCTTAATATTAATAGCAACTCTGATATAAAACTGTTCCCAAATGGTTGGTATAGGTCCTGCCCTGTTATCTGAATTTCTCCTGCTATGGAATACACCTAAAAAGTACCTTCTTTGTAGATGTAAAGGATCTGAGTGGCCAGAGCTGCTCCTGCTCAGATGAGCTGGCATAACATCCCAGAATTCTATTTCACATCACTTACAACTTCAGTTTAATATATATCAATATCTGTGACTAAATGGTACCTCAGTGTTACGAGAGTTATCACACAGCATTTACAGCATGGATTCCAGGATACTCCAGTCCAGTTGCTTACTGCTGCTGATCCACTTAGCATGCTAATTCCAACTCCTACTAAACCAGCAGGAAGACAAGACCCTAACTTGTTACAATTCATTTCTGTATTGCTGAGGCCATTTCAGCTCACTGAGATGTTCATTCAGAGAAGTTTTCATTACTCTTTGGTTAATGTGGCAGTTAATGTCCTTGAGCTCCATGTTCCTGTGTCCATTTAAAAATGTGGGGAAAAAAATGGGTTGCCCTTATTTAGGACACAATCTCATAGTCAATCATTTGAAAAATCTTCATTTGCAATTGCTCAAGTGGATAGTGAAACCATTTCCTGAATGATGCTGCTTGCCTTTCAGATTCCTCTCGGTATTAGAAGGTCTATGTTAACTCTGGATCAGTGTTCTTTAATAAAACAGCACAGCAGTAAACACCAAAAATAAGTCTTTCATACTTAAGGTACTACACATTAGAAAAATGTAATGTTCTATCGATGTTTCTTGCTGTTTTATTGTTACCTGATATATGTTGGACTTTCAATCCTTTCTATGCCCTGAGCATTCATTACATTTACACATTTTACAGTTCTCTAGTAATTTTGCAATACATTTTCCTGAATCAGCTGATGACATTTAATGGAATGTTTAAGACACGACATAAAACCCTAAATGCTTTTGCTTATTCTGGGGAAAAAAACTGTGCACATAAATTGGTTTTCATATTAAAAACTATGTTGGTGTACCCAGCATTTTTGCTTCGGCTATACATATTAAAATATAACTAAATGCCTCTTATGCAATACTGCAGCATAAGTACAAATAACAAGCATTTGTACTTTACAAGCAAGCTATATGATTAAGGAGCTATTAATGAAGTGAAACAAAACCTCAGTGCTAGAATGTAATAGTCCATGAAATTCTTATGGGGAGAAAGAGAATCTGCAGTGAATAAATATTAACCTAAATGCAAGAGAAAATATAAAGCAAACAAAAAAAGAAAGCATTTTTAAAGCCAAAATTTTGGTAAAAACTGCTGACTACTTAAGGGAAGTCTATTTGCATACCACAGGGCTCCATCTGCTGTGGAAAATATAGGCTGCAAGAATGATTTAATATTTATTAGAAGTAGTGGCCATTGTTAATTATAATTTGCACATTTACAAATCAGCACTGATAGCAATACAAATTATGAAATATAAGGGTGTTATGCTGGATACTGGGGAAAATAAGATGACAGACAAAGTTAATGGAGTATCCCTAACAACAGCTCTGTCAGAACACATCAGAGAACTAATCCAGTTACAAAGAGCCTGCAATGGAAAATCTATTTAAAATATTAAAATGCTGTTTGGTAAAAGCTTTTTCCTAGTGCATTTTACTTAAACAGTTGCTTATTGCTCATGGGTCATTAGCTATACACCCAGATGCATTCTGCAAACTGCTGTTCGAAAGAACAGCAGAAATTAAATAAGAAATAGATTTCTGCAGCATTTTTCCTGAAATCTAGAATCATCTTACTGAGGATTACAGACAGAAAAGTAGTATCAGCTACTTCCAAGATAGGTGCTGTTACTGTTACAACAACTAGATATTTCCTTTCATTAAAAAAATAGAAAAGCAACATGCTATGGAGAACTTGACTCATTTGAAAAAATTTCCATCCTTGGAACTCACTCCAAGTGGATTAAGAGACCAATATGCAGAGAAAGTAATTCCAATACTGAAAACTTAGTTCTAGTTTGACTTAACATTACTTTGATTTCAACACCAAAACTATAAATAGACTCTTATTTAGTAAAACCACAGAAATCACCATTGATTGTTTTCATTAATCTCACTTTTCTCATGGTCATGTAATATGGATTACAGATAGAAACCATTAATGCTTTAATAGCAACTCTGCTCGCTGAGTCATTCATGCTGCTACTGATTTCTGCGTTTTCACATCAGGTGTGTGGTCTGTAATATAAACCATGAGGCAACCCTAACCCCATTTAATTCAACAGGTAGCTTAGTGTTTATGTCACCTACTACATACAAGGCAAAAGTATGTACAAGGAAAGTGCCTGTAATAGTCTCAGTATAGAGTTCATTGTAACACACGAGCTAATTGTGCTCCTATGGTACAGACAAATCATATTCAGTCTACAGAAAGAGATACAACAGTTGTCTCCTTAAAGTCCAACAGATTAACTACATTTTAATCTGAAACTCTGGCCATGGGTCACCCTAGACTGATCTAGCAGTGTTCAGCTCACAAATTCTGCTGGAAAAAGTCAAGAGTACTACATTTTAGCTACAGCTTCTTTTATCCATGTATTGGATTTCTTTTTAAATCATGTTTTTCATGTTTATCATGTCAATTACGCAGTTAGATATGCTGATGGAAATGGTCTGGTGGAACCAAAACTCCTGTTACAGGGGCACAATACACCAGTTATGACAGAATCATGAACCCACAACTGTCTTTCTGTTCCTTCTGTTGTTAGTGAATATTGTTTGTTCTCTGATCAGAAGAGCTGCATTTTGTCTTCACTTGGTTACTCATACCAGTAGCTGGATAATTAAACAGTTAACACTTGTTTTGCTGGAGTGCAATTTAAGATAGATGTATTCATTTGAGTTATACAGGGTCAGTTTCCCTCCAAAAGATGTTATTCCTGAGCATCAAATGAAAGGAGGTATTTCAATGCTAAAAAATCATACCTTCTGGTGCAGAATCAGTATCTGCCCATTTTCACCTCCTCAATTCCTTCCCTTAGCAGTGCTTTCAATAATGAAATCATTCTCACACATCTATGCCTGCAAAGAGGAAAAATAGACTTTGCTATTTTTGACTCTGAGTCTCTATTTATTGTGCAATCAGAAAGGTGATTAAAATATTATCAAAATTAATGCCCAACAATTGCATAATGTACTCATTTTCGGATTTTTTGCCAAACTATTTCTTTGTGCTTTTGGGGCTCTATAAGAATCACCAGATCCTTTACAAGATGTGTGATGATGGGGAAGATTATCCAGAATTTTAGGCAGCCTGTTCTACGGCAAGATGCCAAGACCTCATTTGACCGCTGATGTCCTACTCTATGGTAGTTGAGGGCAATCTCTGCTTTTTGTGAGGCAATAATTCCACTTTATAAAGAAAAGTTGTCGCAAGACACAATAATGATTGCTGCAAGTTCCTCTCTTTCGCAAAACACAAAAATCTCTGATTACCCAAAGAACGAAGAAATGATAAAATAAAATGGTTCAAGCAGAGAATGTAATTCTGGTTTTGTGAAAACCAGACCAAAATAACATCATTTCCAGATATTTTTACATTCTTTTTGTGTCATGCCTGCAATGTAAAGACTATCTTTATACTTGGTTGAAAATGTCCTTGTCACCAGCAGCTCTTCAGATCCCTACAACACCTAGATCACCTGATCTCAGTGCAGGAGTACTATGAGCAGGCCAAAGAAGAAACACAGCAAGAATATGAAATAGCTCTTTGGCATGGTTAGTGAAGCAGTTCTTCAGCAGCTGTTACTCAATTTAGTGCTGTTATCTCTATTTATTCTAGAGACTGTTTTTTCCTTCAGCAATCTCTAGGGTCAAGACATCAGAAAAGCACAGAAAGATCACCCATTGTTTTTTTCATTGTGTGAAGTGTTGACCTGGTAAGCACATGAAATTCCATCCTAAATAATAAAAAAACCCCATAAATGTTTTACTAACCCATCATTATTCCATATATGCTGAGGACCAAACAAAGCAGTGTACTGCTTCTGTAGGGGTGGAGAAACAAGAAAATTAAACTTCCTACAGGTAGCAAGTACTAGCACAGTCTGTGCTGTTCATCCTGCCCTGATAAGTCTATGTCATTTTAACATGTACATGCTCATTTATTATGTCACAGGTCAGATCAAACAGCCACCCAAATTGCAATTTCCAGAGCTGAAATAACGTATAACTCCCATTCATTCTTCAGAAATCTCTTGAAGTAATAATTTTCACTCTGGGTCAAATATACACTTAGCAAAACACATCTAACAAATTTATGGGTTTTCCTCTGAAGTCAGCAAAGCATTTTCACACAATAGTCCATAATGAGTATAAAGAACCTGCTCTATTTACTAGGCATTGTAATTTCTTGCTCAGAAACATGAAAATAGAAACAAGCATAATAAATTTCCTCCCCTACTTGGTCTCTTGATAGCAGCACAAAAGGAATAAATGATTGCATGGATGGCAAAGATGTCCCCTTTTGCATAACTACTGGCCAGGATAATGAAAGGTTCTGTGACACAGGCACCACTATTCCCCAGTCCTGTAGATCAGTTTTTCTTGAAAGGTACCTAAAGCTCTAGTTTTTCCCAGATACCTAGAGCTCATCAAGTACATTTTGTTGTAAAGAGTAAATGAAGTAGTCAGAATGGTCCTTTCTGAAGACTGACAGTTTTCTGCAGAACGCCAGGCAATCAGCTCCATGGACATTCATAGCAATGTGGCATCCCACACACATCATAATCCACATAGTCCTTGGTACTAATTAGATTTGGGGTCCCAGAAAACCCTGGGAAGCCTCAGAGCTGGAGAAGTGCAAGAAGTGGACAATAATAAGTTAGAGAAAAGTTGGGCTTGAACAGTGGCAGAAATGGACTTGGATATTGGGTATGAATGCTTCCTGCAGGCCACAGAGCAGTTTGGAGAAACCAAAGTTAGGCTGAGGTTTAGCTGGCAGTTACTCCAGATTAGATATGAAAGGTGTTCTAAAGGTGAAAAAACTCATGAACCCCTCTCAGTACTATGCCATCTGGACCCGTGATAACTGTATTTCAATGGTCTCTTGAGTAGAAATATTTTCTCTGGATTTCGTGCTTTGAGGTTTCCCAATATAATGTTTCTGATCTTTGCAATAGAACCCAATGTGAAATTTCTAGTTATGATACAATATATTTTGAGATACTAAGGAAAAATAATGTTGCATTAATTACATTCACAGAATGTTTTAAACTTGAAGTGTGGGGAAGAAAGACTGACCTAGGCTTTCTATTTCACTGCAGCCTACCAAGGAGAGAGACACAAGGGATAGAAGAGAATCCTCCATTCAGGAATTACCAAGTTAAACCCAGAGCTTTTAGTGTGCTCTATATTACACATGACTCCAAACTCAGTTTGAAGCCATTCCCCTTTGTCCTATCACTACATGTCCTTGTAAAAAGTCTCTCTCCAGCTCTCTTGTAGGCCTTTTTTAGGTACTGAAAGGGGCTGTGAGGTGCCCCCAGAGCTTTCTCTTCTCCAGGCTAAAAAAACCCTAACTCTCTCAGCCCATCTAATACAGAAGGTGCTCCAGGCACCTTCTCAATTTTGGAGAAGTTATGTTCTAATTTGCAAAAAATACATAAATAAAAGTACCTGACAGATAATGTCTTAACTAGGCACAGGTGCATCTAGCAGTGGAAAATACAGCAAAAAGAAACATATCCAACTGGAAAAAAAAATCAGAATACACAGCATCATAAAAAGTATGGCTGCTGAAAGTGTGTCTTTTTATTATTGTCTGTTTGTTTCTTCTACATGCTTATTGATACCTCCACCTCTCATACTGCTGCCATATAACTCTAGCCATGACATTCATCCATGCTGTTTACTCGTGGCATCCTTTACTTCCTAATGGGTCTTTTCTCTTTATTTAGATCCAACATAAAAGCATCCTTTCAAGTTTGTTTTTAAAGAGGAAAACAATTTCCCCAAACTGAATCAATTAAATGTCTAATATAGGTGTCTAGATTAGTCCTTTAGGCTTTTTATCTAGTCACATAGAATATACATATAGAATATGCATACAGAACATACAGAGGCACAAAAGACCTCTAAGTAATGCCCTTGAAGTTCCACTAAAATGTTACTATGCCTGTAAGTCTGTCACTTACACCACACACACCTAGAGCTAGACCCTGAAACAGAATTTGAAAGGATGGAGTGAGATTTTCAACAGCATTGACCTAACTTTACTGCAATTTAAGTCATAGGAATTTTACCATTAAATTAAATGTGACCATTTAAGGCAATGCTAAGTGCTTCTGAAAATCCAATCTGTAATCTTCTTTAAATTGATGGCTAGGCAAACTGGACCAAAAAAAGAGTAGCTTTACAATCATTACTTATTTTTAAATCTATACATCAGCCACATGTGAACATGTGCATATGTAAGAACAAATGCATGCATACATATAAATGAACTGAATTTTTGTGTTGACAGATTATTTGCCAAGTTAAAGCCAAATGTGATTTGAAATTACCATGATATTACACTGAATAAAGAGGATTTATAATGGAAATACTAAAAGAACCTATGTAATAGTGATCCTGCCAGGCACTCCTATAACAACATATATTTCATTCTTTTCAGTTAGTGCTGTTTTTCTCCTTTCTGTGAATGTTTGAGAACAGTAAGTGAAATGTTAATTTTTTTAAGTCAGAACCATCTAGCTAAACCATCCAAATCGTTTTTGTATACAGAGATTTTATTTGTAATCTTTCTCTGCAAGCTGCTTTGTTAAATCCTAATGACAACTTTTATGCATAATGCATAAAATAAACTTTACCAATGTTTAACACACTTTTATAAACATGTAAAACCCCTTCATAAGTGAGATGACACACTGCAGGGCATGCAGTTGCAGTACACTGGGAAACCACACTTCCTAGATGACTGAAGGCATCTGCTCCGTGCCATTAATTTCCCAACATCGAACACATGTAGTTATCTTAGAACAGCGGTGCATCATATTCTGTACTTCTTTTATTAATAGACAACTACACTTTACTGCATGTATAATAAGTGTGCTGTGCACATCTACAATCCTTTTCCTTTTATTCTGGGAACATTTGTATTTTCTCAAGGAATGGGGAGAGAGGAAGACAGCAAGATAGCTTCTTACTTTATCAAAACACTTTATTTTAGCAATTAAGTATCTATAAAAATATATGCTAACAAGGAATCACTCAAAAACGGATGGTATAAATCTTCCTTATGCAAGAGGCAAAGAAATCAGAATAATAACAATGTATCACCAGTCTATGTCACTGAAATGATTTGTTTTACTCCTTTAATCTTTACCATATCTAAACTGACTATAATAAATGAATAATTACTCTGAATGCAGTGGAGTTAATTGAAAATCTGCTTGAAGTATAAAACCAAGAAATCATAACAACAAATACAAGGTTTAGCCAGTGTTTAGGAACTTGTCTTTGTCAATAATTTTTAAGGTTCAGTGTAAATGATACTGTTTACCATCGTACATCATCTAACATTACTTCAGAAAGTCATGAATTATTTCAGACTTCCATGAATATTAACAGTCTTTAGAGTCATGGTGTTTCATCAGCATACACCCAAGTATTAAAGTCTTATGGGGTTTGACTTTTCAAAATGAAACCAATTTAATTCAAGTTTGTTTTATTCTCAAAACCTGATTTCTAAGTCCAGAGAGGTGCATATGTTCATGCATGTGAAGCTCAGGCTTTCTTCAAATATCAAAGGTATGTCACCTAACACAGGGAAACGCTGATTGTCAAAGCACACATCTGGACATGCGCTTCCTATTGTGTGTCCAAAACAACTGGAATCCTGAGAGGAGCACACACTAGCAAGGGGAAGACAAAATATGGTGGTTGCTTCCTCCTTAAAAACACAACAAAATCAGACGTTCCTTGAAAACCGTAGAGTTGCATACTAATCAAGTGGCCAAAACAAAAAGTAAGGAAATATTGTTTGCATGAAAATCACTGATAAAAGATAAACCATTCATTCTAGTGACCAACAGAAATAACTGGTTTCATCATCTTCTAAAAACTGTACATCCAGAATTTGCAATGAAGCTGACCAGCATGGATTTCTCTTTCTTGAAAACACTTCATAATAAAGGCTTACAAGAGAGCAAGTGCACTCACCCAGTTCTGTCTCCATCGAACCTGACCTGCAGATTGCTTGTTTCACCCCTACAACTGTTGCCATAAATTTGACTAGGGCTGAGATTAAAAGAAACATGATGCATAAAGTAGCTTCAACACAGAATACACGAGAAGACGAAAAGCTGCCACTGTTCCCATGCACACTCTTGTGCTGTATCACTTTATACATAATGCAAATCAGAAGCACTAGATTTGAAATTAGGTTACCACAGCAGAGGGCAATACGGCTCTCAGGCAATCACATATGTCCTTGGCAAACTGCAGCCTATATACAATTACTGCACAACAAAGTCACTGTGTTGGCTGCAAAACAGCTTCTCTATAATCAATAACTTCACTCATGTAAAAGAAGGATCATATTTCAAGTGTTGCTATTATAACACCGTTGTCTCATACAGTGAATTCACTGATTACATAGAACTGCAAATATATGTATTAGATATTTATTTATTTATTTATTTATTTATTTTACTCTATAGGTTATAACCAGCTTGTGCAAATGTTATAGTAAATATTCCATCAAATAACTCTGAGATAAAATAACAAGCTAGAAGACACAGCAGTGCCAAAAGTTCTTGCTGACAGTCATCCCAGGCAGATGCTGATTTTTGCTCTGTGAAGGCTTTCCTTCCTATAGGCCATATTTTCATCATCCCTCTCTCATGGTAGCCTCTCAGTTTTGGAGCATAATGATCCCAGGTTTTGAGTATGTTTGCACACAGGAAATATCTATTATTGTGTGATAGATGCCTTGCAAATATGCATAAAGCTTCTCTGGAAAATACACATTTTACAAAATTTTGAATAGTCAGAATGTGCATCCTGGAAAAAGAACCAGTGCAGTGTGTGTAAATTCAGCCTAAGCAAACCAAGCCTAACTAAAACTGGCAAGCTACAAATACTGTCAATCACATGAAGTGAGAAGGGGGATGGCTGAGGCAGGAAGGGTACCTTATTTCATTTGCCAGAGAACACTTTTTCTCGCATTAAAATCCTGTTGGGCACAGTCCTCTGATGTAACTTGCATCCAGATGATGCACCAAGGGAGATAAACACTCTGCCAAGTACTTGGTCATGGCAGAATCAGGAAGAAATCCAAGACTCTTGGGTTCAAACCCAGGTTTGTGGAGGAAGTTCTAACTTCTCACAGTAAGACTGCCTATTGTTCTTTTGCCTCAAAACACATTCTATTCCCTGTTGCTCTGATGTGTCCATGCTGCTCCTGCACACTCTTAACAACCATGCTCTTCAGTTCAAATCTCATTTCCACTACAATAGGTTTTCTTTTTCCTCCTCCCCTCTGTTTCTTATGCTTTCCAGTAATGAGCTCAGTGGACTTTTCTGCTTTTCTCCATGTTCTTTTAGCTTGTCTCAACAGAAATTTCCTGTGCCCAGCATGACAATTGTACCTGTAGCTGTGGGGACAATCCTATTCAGCATCCCTAATGGCCTGGACCATGGCATACTCAGTGCAAATGAACTCTTCAAGGAATGTAAATAGCAAAAATAGAATATATTTAGGATAAATTTCCACACCAGAATAACCCTGAAAAATTCCAACATCCATGGCAGAAAAACAACTTTTCAAGAAGTATGAATATTCTTTGAACATATTCTTTGTGTGTTTCCTCACAACCTTGTACTTGAAAATGACTGAAGTGTTAGAGCTGAGTCATCAAATGTACTGTGTTTGGGACAGATGCCTGACATGTAAAATGGAAGTTTGGTAAAGTTAGAAACTATTAATTCAGCAATGGCAAGAAATGACCATTTAACAGTGTCTTATTTCTAAACTCTGCTAGTTGTGACAAGAAACATGATGAGAGTTACACATAAATTTGTGACTTTTCAATTGGTGCTTTTAATTGGCAGCCAGGACTCAGCGCTTGTAAATAGAAAAGAATGAAGACCTTGCAATCTAAAGTGGACAGAGAATGAAGAATATGTTTTGTGTAGCACTGGATGGGGAGCCCTGAATTTTAAAAGGCACGTACTGTGACAGTGTGAGCTATAGAACCATGCAGGGCTGGCACTAGAGACTAGCAAGTTTCAGGGAGACATGAAAGTGCAAAACTCATATTTGGTCATCCATTAGAAATGGATATTACCAAAGGAAACCCCAGCCTCTGACTATGGTCCCCTGCAGTTTGAAGTCTAGGCAGGCTGACTCTTACCTGACAACCCCTTCTGCCTGGCTAACATTTGAAAATGGGAGGATTTTTACTTTAGGAGTTGCTTTCTAATTTCTAATATCAGTTATTTACTTTAAAATTGCATGGAAAGAATGCCTTTAAAGAAGAGAAGTGAAGGAAGATGTTCCTTTAATATTCAGAGTAAAGGGTAATATAATTAAAACTAGATATTAAAAATACCGTAAAATTTCCTTAAAAAAACCCCAAAAACAAACAAAAATATAAGAATTGAAAGCTAAAGTCCCTGCCCTGAGATTTCCTTCTCATCTCTCAGGAGAATAAATGCAGCACTACCAGTGTAAAAGAGGTGTAAGCAGACATGAAATCTATTCTTTTGAGTTTTAGTTTTCTTGACAAAGTGTAGCATGTCATCATGAGACTATCTTATTCTATTATGAGAATTGGTAAGGCCTATTAGAAGTCTGCTGAAATGATCCCTAATAAAAAATCTTCATAAAACAAGGAATTCTCTTGATTAAATTGTTATTGCCTAAGTAGACATACAGTAAATGTTCAGTTCATTGTAGTTGAGAACATCATATATATGGGCCAAGATATGCCTTTTAGAAATCATGTCTAAAATTAGTAAAGAAGGAAAAGATCATTTCTTCTGAAATAATTTTATTTTTCACAAGAAAGCAGAAACATATCTATCAGAAGAAGGATTATAACAAAGCAGCTGGAACACTGGAACCTCTGTGATATATTGCACATTTTAATCATGTTTGATACAACACTCTTTATATGGATATCAATTACACTAATGACTCTTACATAATACCCCTGGGTGCCTAAGGGATGTGTATTGTCACCTCCCTTTTGTCATAAAAATAGAGAGTAGTTCTATATACACACTAAAGTAGTTTTTTTCATTTTTATATAATGAATGAGTAACACTGTAAAAAAAAGACATTTTATCCTATATTAGTTTAGCAAACAGAAGAGATTTCACATATGACAGTGCTAAATATACTTTTAAGCTGCTAATAAAGACAAAGCCTGAGGGGAAAAATTCTAATGATGAGCAATGCCAGAAGTTTTTATTTCTGGATCTAAAGTAAAAATGTTTCACTTAGGTATAGTCTTAGAGGCATCATAGAAGAAATCAGATTTTCCAATAATTTTTATGTCTAATAAAATCACTGGAATTAATTTGATCATCATTACAGCACTGAAAAAATGCTTTTAAAGGTACTGTTACTTGTGTAACTTGTCTGCAATCACATTATTGAATACGGAAAACTGAGAGGTTTCATCTGTAAATGACCTACACTTTCCCAAGCAACTGCCTAGACAACACTACAGACTCCACACAGTACAATATAGAGAGCTGGCAGGACACAAGACTTATTCTCAGGAAAAGAATCAGAGAATCAGATGAAAGGGGAAACCAGTTTCATCATGGTTTTATGCATTTTAAAACATGCACTTCAGTATTTTCTCTCTCTGAGCTGGTGCTACCTTAAATGCCTGTAAAAAAAAATATCTCCTGCCTAAAAGTTTTCCTAATGCTTACATGGGCAAGCTAGTGGGCAATGACAAAGGTGCTGTCAGTGTATGTAGACAAAGAAGTGTGGCCTCACTAACACAGCTCTACCCAGATTAATCTATCACAATGTGTTCTCCTCATCAGGCCTTTGGCTTCTCTGACAACCTAAATAACAGCATGGCAATTAAATTTATCCAACTTTTTCCTTAAGTTCAGCTGCTTATGAGATTTTTAAACATTTTTCTTTATCCCACATTCAAAGCCCTGTAATGTTTCTCTCAGTGATAATTAAATCCCAGTAATACTGTGAGCTGGCAAGAATTTCATGGTGTTTATACAAAGGGGAGCCTGGTAACAGGGTAGGTCTCCAGAACCATACATTGCTGTGTGATGTTATGGAATTTGCTGTCCTTCTGAAGCCCTATCATTTGAAGAGCTTTTTAATCATCCATAAAAACTAAAGAAACCTTATAGGAAGCTGAATTTGGCAAAGCAATTTGTATTTGTGCATATTTTCTCAATCTTACTTTTGACCTTCTGAGATAACGTATAAAAATACATGTTGGATTGCTTCAGACGATTTTTTTTCATTTGTAATTATTTAACATTGATTTTGTTTCAGCTATGAAAGCTGATGTGCCTTTCCCATTTTGAACAAAAAAAGTAAAACTCCAGGATATTTAAATATTAAAAAGTGGCAACTGCATATGCATAGCAACTACCTCTCCAAGATACTTCAGAAAAATTGTGTTTAGTAGAGTACTTGTGATAAATTATGTATTTATTGTAACAGGGTCAGAAGCTGTTACAATTTACTGTGCTTGGTCAAAAAGTCACTTTATAAAAAGTACTTCAGTGTCTCAGTGTACATTTAAATGAGAACTTGGGTGCACCAAACACATTGATTTTCATGGGAGGCAAGTTAAATATCTGAGGTCAAATTTTGCTGTGACTTACATTGATATAAAAAACCCAAAACATAGTCATCCTACCAATTTCCATATATTTTGGTCTTTCCTTACAGACAAAAATATAAAAAAGTAATGTGAAGGTTGGCACGTATTTTTCAAGAACAGGATATGTGTACATTGTGCTGCTGTTGTGCTAACGAGCAGTGCAGGAGAATGGCTTCTAAAAAAGCAAATGGATGAAAAACTACTGGCAATAAGTGAAATACTGGGTTTGCATCTTATAGAGCTGAATTTTAAAAGTTGGGATTCAAGTGACTGAGCACATATTATGTGATTAAAAAATCAGTTCTCAATGTTAATTCTTTAATTTTTATAAACTTGCTACATTTTAGTTCATCCTGCTGTCACCAGTAATAGCTACTGGAACTATTTACATTAAGGTTTTTTGGAGGTGTCAGTAAGAAACTTCAACAATGTCACTGCTGTAGCAAACTTTAGAACTGGGAAAAAGAGGAAGTTCTTAACCCATAGAACTTTCCTTTCTGTGTCACTGTATATTTTGCCAAAGTTTTGCATAACTATAAACTTCTGGAAAAAAGAAGGTGTTCTGTCTCTGCTGAGCAGTCAGCTATTACAGAATGCCAAAACATTACCTGCAGAACAACACTATTTGTAATCTATAGCTGAGTTCTGTGCCCAGTCAAAGAAACTGAAAAACTGTCCTTGATGTACTGGGAGCCCCAGAACCAGCCAGCCTGGATGGAGAAGAGAGAAAGATGCCTTGGATCACTTTGCAGTACCTACCTGACCTAGCTCACAATTCAAGTAAATCATGCCAGGAAAGCAGACTTTTCCTACTATGTAGTCATTTAGACCTAACATTCATCACATTTCAAGAACAAAATTCAGGTTTCAAATTCTTGTTGGCACCTACAATAATTGTTGGAGATCCATATAACCATAGAAATATGCTTCTCTTTTTCCACGAAGAAGATACTAAAAAACTGCTGTCTATGATTGCTACCCATGGAAGACATGGAATGAGACAGAAACCAGGAGAAAAAATTAGAAGGTGATCATATAATTAAAGGCTCTGCCATAGTGAATATGCAAACAGAGGCAAGCACAAGTATCAGAAGCAACCTACAGTCCAACAGTTCCCAATTTATAAACACTTGCCTGCAGACTCAGCACTGCAGCGTGACCACACTGCTTTCACAGTGCAAAGGATGCATAGTCTGTAAGAGTAGTGCAGTGGAGGTGCTCAGGGGAGCTTTAATTTACCAATTCCAATCTTGATACCCATCTTGCAGTAGCACTTTGAAAGTGACTCCTGCTGCAAAGTCCTCATGGCAGGTATGGTTAACTGGCCCACATTAAGGCTCATGCTGCTATGAAAAGACAGCAACAGTACCTATTTTAAAGCTGGCTTCCATGCATTGATCTCATACTGCTGCCATTGCTCTTTTGACTAGAATTTATGACACAAATGTAATCTAAGAATACTCAATATTATTCTTTCAAATGGAAATTAATTTACAAAAATTGTAAACTTACTCAAGTACACAACAAAGCCTCATTTACTCATCATAAAAATCTCTCACAGATAAATAATAAATAAATGGCTTCTGTGTTCAATACATGAGCTCCAGAAAAAGCCATCTTTTTCCCTTGTTCTAGGCCATAATTGCTTCAGCAATTCACTGTCTTTGCCACTGTGCTAGCCAATGTATGATGGCTGTTTTGGCAAGTTAGGAGTACAGCTATGCCTGAAGTACAACTGGATGTCTGAAACACTGACTATATAAGCCATAAGACACTGGAATAGACACAAGATATTATGGTGCAGCCTTTTAAATACAGTTGAAGACGTGTCTGTATACATGAATTTGCTTTGAATTACCGAGTCTGAGAAAGAAGGATTAGCCAGTACAAATCACTAATTTTATAATATACAGGTGGAGATGAAGAATGCAACTGAAGGGAAGAAAAATATAAAAACCTAAAGCAATTCTTAATAGACTGCTAGAAACTTTCCTTTCCTTTTTACTAATTTGGGGGCCATGTACTTTTCTGGAGATACACCTCTACCTACTCTTTCCTTGATTGGAGCAAATGAAGTTTGAATTCTGCAAGGACATTCATTTGAGGAAAAAAATAAAGCAAGAACTGAGTTTTCATTAGTTAGGATTTTCTTTTTAATTTGAATTTATTGCATAACTGATTTTAGTAAATTTAGCTTCATCCCTAGTCTTCTGTTGGTATGAAAAACTGAGAGAGAATCAGCTTACATTTCTTTAAAGTTTCTGTATGGAATGAATTTGGCCGCATTTACATGTTTGCTCATGTTTCACATATACCACAGGTTACATTGATATTACCACAGAAGCAACACTTAGTTTATTGCTCTCCCATTACATTGAAACCACAGTAGAACTTGTCTGCTACATGTGTACTTTGGATTCCTTAGTTGTTTGATCACATTGATGAAGGGATATGCAATCAATCTCCTACTAAGACAGTGAGTAGTATTGGCCATAACTCATTACTCCATCAAAGGATTTGGCATTTCAATCGATGGGAAATGATGTGTGATCATTCTAATTTATTATACATCATTTCCCATCAATCGGTGTGCTGAAGCTTTGACATAATAAGTAGTTACAGACACTGTCAATCATTCTTGGTCAAATACCTCTGAATGCTGCCATTTGGTGCACCTACAGCTATTCATCCAAACCGCAAATATTCACCCAAGACATTCAGCAATCAGACTGTAACTAGAGGTCCATAAAAAGACTCACAAAAGTGCTTGGAAACATCTCAAAAGCTTCAAGAACATGTGAAACTGAAGAAAGAAGGCTTATAAGGAAAGTGCACTTTTGAAAAATGCATAAAAATGGAGGAACCAAATCTGTAGTAGAACAGTGTCCAGCTCAGAAAAGACTGAAAAAGTACAAGCTTCAGTATTGCACTGAATTTTGGCAGGACCCTCTACTAGGCTGGGCACCTGTTACTGCAAGAAGGAGCTAAATTCTGTGTCAGCACAATCCCATTTTTCTTCTGTGGAATTGTACAAGTATGTAAACCCAGGCCACAATTAATCTTTCCCCTACTGAAAAGACTAAAACTCTTTAAATCAGCCCTGAGCCTTAAACATTCCTTCCCTATCCAAAATTCCCTTTAAAGGAGAACTTTTTCTAACCCAGGAGTGTAACAACACCTACAATCACTGTCAATTTACTGACTAAAGGAAAACAAAACATGCATTCAGTGATAATTTTTCATCTGGACTTGATTTGGGAATCTACTTGGCCACTACACCTAAAGACCTCAGCAAGAGTTTTCTACTAGATCTGTATGATACGTAACAGCTAGAGGTTCTTCTTTTACAGGAATATATTAACCCACTTAGTTAAAAACAGTGGTCCTCCTTAGGAAATCACTATTCCTTTTTAAACCATGCCTGAACTTCCTCTTTAGAATTTGCCTGTATTTAATTCAGTCTTTGGATACAGCATACACTCTCAACAAAGACAGATAAAGCATTTTTGATAGCAAAAAACACAATGAAATATTATCCCAAACAATAGAACAACTTTAAAAGTCACAAAATTAGGCAAAAGCTGTATGATTAATCCCTGTTGCAAGCCAGGTAACATCTTTAATATAGCAAGTCGTCCTGTGTTGTATTTCAGATGTCAGACTAGAAGATTCATCAGACCAGCTCTAGCTCCACTGTCCACACTATCCCACTCACCCTCAGACATTCTCCTATGCTTTTCTGATTTTCTCCCTACAAGAGAATTCATACAGTTCCTCTAATACTCCTCATAATTTTGCCCATCTCTTTCTTCATGTATTGTCCTGTCTTCCTGTGTGACAAACATAAAAGCTACTGTACTGAGTTCCATATAGCAGTATCTCACTATTGGTAAGCTGGTAAGAGATAATTTGTATGAAACTACTACATAAAAGCAATACATTGAATCCTTTCTCTCTGCCCTTCCATCCTTCTTATACTTTTTATTTGATTTGTCAGTCTAAAATAAAGCAATACTGGACAGCTTGATGTGGCCCCTAAATTGACCAGTTTGTTTATTTATTCTGTTACTATGAAATATTTTGATTTTCCTTTCAAGTTCTAGTCACCCAGCTCCTGTACACTCTACCAATCCTCTTACTGACCTTCAGCCTGATCTCTGTCTATGGCAGCTCCCTGAGAAAGGCAACCTATACCAACTATGAGATCTTGGAAACAAAAAACATTAATAAAATAAGGTCAAGTTAATACTTTTTAAAAATATGCCAGTTTTTTTCAAATATATTTTGATGGATTTGTTGTGGTTTTCTGTGAGAAATGTTTCTGAGGCATCAGACAGACTTTGTCAAGCAAGTTTACACTCAAAAGGAGCAATCAACAGCCCATTCAGTGATTTTGTACTCACTAATAATTCTGAACTTGCAAACACCAGTTGGAAATCTCATTTTAAGAGTTCTAGTACCTTCTCTTTCAAATAGAGAACATAAATGTTACTATATCTAATCAACATATACAGTGTGATATCCGAAATTAGAAATTCAAATAAATGCAACAATCTGCTTGCCAACATCTCCAGACCAAAAATTATTCAGATAAAGTATTTGGTGAATAATTTTGAATAGCAAATTCATTTGAGAAAATCAAAGCAGCTCATAGACAATTCACAAATGAAAAAAGTTATACATGTTAAATCATTTATTATGAAGTATTTTTCATCTCTGTTCTGTTATTTGTTTTTCCATTCAAGGCAAGGACAGCTTCAGAAATAGGCATAAAAAGGCAAAGAAAAAAAAACAACTCCCTGGCATCTTCTAGTAATTCTTGAGTATTTACCTATTTATTGGGAAGGGAAGAAGTTAAATGTTGACCCACTCAAGAAGAAAAACATCCATCCTAGTGAAAAGATTATACACAAAGTTCCAGCCTGATGAGATTGGAAAGGAAAGGCCTATAGGCCCCCCAAATGCAGGTCTCATAATTAACAGATTTTCAACTATAGCTGCATTGCCAGGTGCAAATTTAATAAAAGATTATAAATGATAGATGAAGTGTACTTCCAGCAGCTGTTTGTAATCCCAAGCAAAAATCTTCATTAAGATAGTGTTAATGTTGTAAATGGTTATCTATTAATTTAAAATATTGCAAAACATCAAACATTACTCATTTAGAAAACAGTGTTGAAAATCAAACTAGAAACTATGCTGCAAATAAAGTTTTAAAACATGAAGTTTTAAGTCATACAATCCAAAGTTAGAATTAATGTCAAACCTACTCTCTTCAACAGCCTGTCCTGGGAATCAGACAAGCTCCTCAGGAACACTGTTAAGTACTCCCTAAACTCCAGCTGTAAGAGAAGGGTGTGGGGCTGCTGGAATTCAAGACTGCCACATTTTGTAAATCCACTGACATGCAACAAAAATGTCATTTCTGGCACCAGCTTTGCTAGAACTCCTGATCTGAGGAAGATTCCAAACTCAGTAAGGCAGAGCACTAAGCAAAATCAGCTCTGCTGATACATTCAAAAAGGTATAGAAAACCATGTATTTTCTTATATTCATCCCTTTCATACAACTTTAAGATAAACCAGTTTTTCAGGGAATAAAAAGAACACACTGAATGTGCCTGAGAATCCCCCATTAATGGTGAAGAAATGGAGAGAAATGTGAACTCTTATCTGAAGTAGGTTCCCTTCCTGACCCACACAGTTCAGGAGTTTGTGACACCATCTGTATAGTGCTCTCCTTTAGGAAATCCCACAAAAGCCTTTCTCACCTGAAGCTTCCACCCTGCTCATAGAGCTCCAGCCTCAAAAATGCCATGAATAGAACTTCCCCATTTTCTCAAAAATTTACCTCTCACTGTCAAGCAGTTAAGTTTTGTGGGAAGGATTTTTACAATGCCTCAGCAAGAGAAGTGGCACATGGGAACACCTCCACCAAATCCAGATTTGCTCATCAAATAGAAACACCAAAAAAAAGAAAAAACTATCCCAACCCCCCCAACAAACCAAACAAATAAACAAACAAAAAAAACCCCTTTATGTATTGGTTTTATACATTGTATTCTATGCAGTCCTTACAAGAAGACAGAACCCAACGTCCAACATCACCATCCATTAGAAAAAATTATCCAAGAAGTTTTCCTGAAAAGAGTTACTGAGAAAACCTTAGGATTAATCTCTACAATTAGTGTTTTAATTCACATTTTTAACACATTTCTAACAGAAAAAAAAAAAAAAAAGGCCACCAAGCTGCAAGATAAACACTAGATTTGGAAAACTCACTAGGTACTATTAGCTAAATAGCCTTAGAGATGCTTGATAATGATTATTACTTATATGTGTAGAAATTCCTAGATAAAGCTACCGTAAATACATTTGTTTCCAAAATGAGCTGATTCTTCAAAGCCACTTCCTTTCCTTCCTTATTTTTTATATTTAACAATGTTCAGAACAGTTTCAGATGACACTCAAGTCATGACCAAAGATGTGAGCTGCTTTCAACAGCTGTACTATCTCAGTTCCCAACTACAGCAGAGCTCCCTACTTCTAAAGAAAGTAACCTCCCTTTCAGTTAAGTTTCTTTCCCTCCCTTCCTCCAGCTCAAAGGTTTAAAACTCTTTACTTTCCCCCTTGAGCAAGAGAAGGTGAAATTCCATTTGATCATCTGCATGATGAATACATGGGTAAAAAGAGTTGCAAAAATTAGTGTGTGTTAAGTAAAATAATCCGTAAGCCATTATAATAATAATTTAAATTAGAAAACTGTATTGTGTCCTTGGAGCCAAGTTTCTATTTATCCAATGCACTACATAAAAAACAGTTCATAGTTTACCTAAATATTTTGTCTGTCCTTATATACTATATGCACATCTTAAAATCATACATTTTTACGTGTACAGAGAGAAAAATGTACTGTATAGGAAATTATTTGCCTGAGAGTTTTGTGGCCAAAATAAAATTGTCATTTCTTACTTTCCTGGAAAATAATGCACTGCCATTTTGGAAAAAAATGCCAATAGAGTCGATGTCAGGTGTAAGCCAATTTTTCCCTCAAATCAAAGCACTGCCATGCACAGTATTTCCAGAGGAAAAAAAATTTATGGGAATTTCACCAGTAAAAATCCAGTACAAGTCCAATGATTTACTTGGATTATTTCTCTCTATATTTAATCTGTATAAAGAACACAACAGTTTGGTCCAGACCAGACAAATACAAACAATAGGGGAATATAAGAGTAAATCAGTAACAAAATACATTTTGGGAAACGTTAGGGAAGCATTGAGATGCTCAGATTATACCATACAATGCAGATAAAATATTTTTAATTCAAGCCGAATGGTGTGCTAAGGTGATCTTTTAATGGAACATACTGTTTATGAGGTATGCACCCAAATCAGCTAAATGAGCAACCAGTAAAATGTTTCTGAAGTTTTTCCTTATTAAATTCTGGAAAACAAATCATACTTCCATCAAAAACTGAGTCAAAATATAGACTCAAAATATTAATAATTTTGACAGGCCTTGCATGGTCTGCACCATTAGACATGAAAAATGTGATTAATGTTAATAACAGGGCTCATATGTAAAAGTAAAGAAAAAGTGTAAATTGTGGCTGCACAAATGTAATCTTTTATGTATAAGCAACAATAAATTATATACCAAATTGATGTTTTTAACCCAATAACTGCTTGCATGTTACGCAATTTTCAATTTTAAAATCACAGTACTTTAACCCTTAGTATCAACACTTGGGTAGTGGTACAATATTCAAAAAATGCAAACGGTGTGCTCCTCTTTCAGACAAGGCTTCTTTTCTTGACTTAAGGATTTTTTTAATATATTAGTTATTCTGCTTTTTCTTCCCCAAAAAACCCCAAATCTGCAGTCTGTAATCAGCCCACACATGAACCACATGAAGAAGCTGGCATAAGCAAGTAGCAGTCACTTTAAATGACAGATTACAATGACACACAAGGAACAATTTTGGTGTTTCATGTTAATAATATGAAAGATTTGCCCTCTATGATACATTATGTTAAAAACCCACTATGAAGCCACATTCAAATAAGATTCTTATTTAGATCAGAAAGATTAACAACTCTGAAAAAGTAATTCCAAACTATGAGACACCCATTTGCAAAATACAAGTATAAATTTGTAACACAGTCGTAAGATTGGTTAAGGCATCAGAGTATATTGCTTTGCCTTCCATACCATTTTTTATTTATAAATAAAATGCATGTATTTTAAGTCTAACAGAATCATTAAGGAGACAACCAAGCTTAGAAACAAAATGACCATATTCAAATATTGAAGCCATTCCACTTATAACTCTAGTCTTTCAAAAGCAAGGAAATTGAGTTAAGACATATGCTACCCTTAGCTGCATGCGCCTATGCTTTTCCCTTAGTTAAAAGAAAGCATTACTCTCTACAGTGATTTCTGCTTTGCTTCCACAATGCCTTTTTCTTCACTTCTATACAATCTTTATATTATTTCACCTTTGGAGAAAGGGAAACTGTATTTTGTAAATAACTTCGAAAAGTGCTGCCTGCTCTGAAGAAGACACAGAATTTCTTTTATTCTTTTACCTTTAGAAAGATTTATGAAATACAGTTAAAAGACAGATTCTACCACAAGGCAAAACAGCTGGTTTCCAAACCCTAGAAAATTTCTGAGGTATTCAAAGCAGAGGTTTTTATTCAGTCAGCTACAGAAATAAGGGCCAACCATGAAAATTAGATCTCCAGTTAGATTTGGAAACACGCGCTTCCTACTAAAGTTAAGGCGTTCTGATCTGCGTTTAGATCCCTATCTGCTACAAAGACTACATTAGTTTAATGTGTTATAACAAGAAAAATTCATTTTTGCCACAGACATTAAAAAATAAAATTCAAAGACAAACCATTCTTCAAAGGAAACAAGGGCCCCATCTGCTGATGTTTAAACGTACTACATTAACACATGCACTACTGTTCTCCCACAGATAAGGTACTGAAATGAATTGCAAAGACAAATCACCACATTAACTGTACTGCATTCTTCTGGTACCTTTTTATAGGAAAAAAAAAAGAGGTTTTAGGCCCTTGGGTCAATCAGTTTTCACTGATTATGAGAGCTTTGTCTGTGAAAAGGGAATGGAAGACTAGGAAGGAAATTCAGGCAGGAACCTGAATTTGCACAGAAAAGAGAGAAGGGAATACATAAGGGAATCCTACATACATAGCATAACAAAATTATGCCTATGTGCATGGAATGAACAGTTACAGAAAATAATAAACTAATACTATCCAAATGTCACCTTCAATGCTAAAAACATGAATTATCAAAATGGTCAAAACCACAACAGAGATATTAAAATCAATCTCTAAGAGGAACAATGAAAGGAAGCATCTGGGAAATGTAAACGTCAAACTTTTCTGAAGTTTAAAACATCTCGTTAAAGAGTCTGATAGTTGTTTATTGAGAGTTCTTAAAAGTAAGCACTGTTTTGTTTACAGAAATCCCATACATAGCAGACTTTACATTATGCTGGGATGAAAAGTGGCAGTCGGCTTAATGAAGACAAAACAAATGTCCTTATTATGGACAAGACTATTTCAAACATTATATCAACCAAGAGCCAGCAGCTGAATTTATCATCTCATATGACTATATTCTGCAATAAAAAAGTCCATAATTTTGGAAGTACTAAAACATCTTTGTTTACATGGCTACAACATAGAAAAGACGCATGCTCCTGACCTCTCTCCTCAAGCCCAGCAGCACAGTCAACAAACCTCAGATTAAAGCTGGAGAAAGCACTAAAGAAACTTGCTCCTGTTCTTCTCTCCTCGACTAGACAGAAGTGCAGCCAATGCAAGCTGGGTGTTCAATTACCTGAGATGTCCTACACCCTCAAACTGTAACACTACCGGGAAGAATTCTGCTTTATCCATCTGAACTGAGTTTCTGTGCCATAGACTTTGTTTGCATGCTGGAGATTACCATTGTGTCAGACAACAACCACTACAGGACAAAATCCCACAAACCACTGCCCTTCTCAGGAAACAAGAATGTACAGTATATTTCCAGCAAATATTCTAACATAATGATAAAAGCTAAGCAAATGTACTAGACTTGCATGCACCTTACAGAATTGTGGTTTTGCTACCAAAATCCTACGAGAGTGGAAGTTATTTCCGGCTGGGCAGTGGTTAGAAGGCAATGTACGAAACATCTCACTGCATGGATAAGAAACAATAATTAGACCTCAGTGCTAGTGAATTCTTCAGTATATGAATATAATCCACACAATAAACACCGTCTTGGTTTTTGACTGAAGAAGTTAAATTGAAAGTATTCTGAATATAATTCCAAGATGTGATAACAAAGTTTAAGGCACAAAACCAAACTATAAATATAACTTCTTTTTCAGAGTACAATTAGATCTAGTGTGGTTTTCTGGTATTTTCTTGTAACTGTTTCTTTAGAGTTCCTTCCATTGGCTTTTGTGTTATAAACCAATTTAGAGATGTCCACAGTCTGACTACTGAACTGTACTTCAAGCTGAAATACGTTAAATGAGGAATTTGTCCAGTGACTTATCTAGATTACAGTGCATGAGACCAAGTTCCAGTTTCCCAGGTATGGAATTTTCTCAAAATGAAATTTACCGTTTACTTTAGGCCTCTAGCTTTCAGGTGTTTTTTAATAAAGCATCCCTTTTTGATCAGGTTGTTATTTGGTTGATCATTATCACTCATAAAAGTGAAGAACAATTAAAAGCTTTCACAAATCAGCTTGTTCAAAAAAGTGCCTGTGAAAAAAAAAAAGTGCTTTCTCATTCTTGATCACAGATAACACAAAGTTACTTTACTATCCCACTTCATTAGATCATACATCAATCTCCAATGTGATAATCTCTGTTGGGAAAAGTAATTATATCTGCATCAGTTATGAGCATGTTAAAACAAAGCCACCACAACTGAACATTGTCAAAAGTGAATCTGCTGCTTTGGGTGAAGCTACATATGAAACAATGAGCTGATTCCACTGGTTACTGCTGTTGGAAAAGGAAAAGCTCAGCTCTGCCATCTGCTCACAACTGTGTGCTCCTCATCGCACACTCCTGTCTCTGGCTTTTTCAGCTTGGCAAAACTGATGAAAACTGACCAAAGTGAAGAGAAAAGGATCCACCCACAGAATCACACTTAGCAAGGAGTTTCACCCATGGCAGGAGGGTGCAGGACTTCATAATTCAGAGGAATCCTGGGAAGGTAAAAGCAACTTCCCCTTTTGGCAGTGATAGAATAGCTGGGACCATAATTTGACCCTGAACTTGTCAGTTGTGCTTCTGCATTTGTGCAGCATTCAGAAACCAATGCACTTTGAATAGTCCTGACTGTAACATTCAGTCATCGCACCCTCCCAGGCATGCCAGTGTTTTGTGAATTTAATCTCCTTGCACAGTAGATGAAGAATAAAACTGGCTAGGAATGATAACATTTACTAAGTACTTACCTGAATTGCAAGTTTAAAATCTAAATAACTTTCTGAAAAAAGCAAGAATTTGGGACCTTCCCTTCATAAATGCTTCAGTCAAACATTACTAAATTCAAACCCAATGTACAACTGAGATTAGCTCAGCTGGTTAGAGCATGGTGGTTAATAATGCTAAGATTTGATCCTTGTATGGGCCATTCACTCAGAGTTAGACTCGATGATCCTTCTGCATCCCTTCCAGCTCAGAATATTCTGTGAATCCATGATATGATTAAGACAATGTGTTTCAGTCTTATTGACTTCTGTGGTGTGAAACATCTAACAAAACCAATTTTGAACTGAACAGTGTTAGGACCTACCTACATTTCAAGCCCCACAGATGGACCAGCAACTCAGATGGCTGGCTATTCCAATGCTTTACCTGAGCAAACAGCAATATCTATTGCACTACAGATACAGCTGCCTTATAAATCTCAGCTACTTCCATTGGCATCATGCATTTAGAGAGGCAAGTCATTACACTCTTGATAAGCAAACTCATGCTTTCTATTACTCTGGAAGATATATTTTTAAATTAATGCAATGACTTGCTTATAATTCCTTAATGTTTTAAACAGATATGGTTTTCATCACATTTTCTGCTTTTACTCGCATCCACACTCATTGTTTTACATAACATTTCTTACAACTGCTGTCTTTCTATTTTACTTTTTCTTTTGAGAAGCCAGTGAACATTCTCTGTGGAAGATGAAATATCAAATTAAAAAATATATATACTTTGGATAAACAGAAAAATAGAGCTATAGCGCAGCAGAACTTGGAACATATAATTTTGAAAATTTGGTGAAATGCTTCACAAACATTTTTTTACAATTCCTGGTTTATATTTTGATCAGTTCAATAATTTTTTCTCCTTTTTTCTGCCTTCCTCAACCCATCATAACACATTTTAGCTTTATAAGAGAAAACACAGCATTCCAGAAATCTGATTGGCAGACATAAAGGCTGGCAGGCACAGAGGGTGTCTTTTTGATTTAATAACGATGACTTATATTGTTGTTTTGAAAGACCCATGAAACAGAATGGAGCTCTCCTTTCAAATCTAGTATTTCTATACCACTGCTTGTGCTTGGAAGAAGCAGCTCTATTTTGGCTGCTTTTGGTCTCTTTTGGAGGCATCTATTGATGCTTACTAACATGTTAATGAACAGCATTGCAGTGGTGAAAGTACTGGATATGAGGCTTTTTTGGAGCTTATTAATACTTCTCTTTTATCAGCCAGAGGAGATGCTGTAATGTGACACCTGAAAGTGTGCTGTCTCTGAAGTGCTCCCAGTCACTGCTGGACCACAGAGCAAAACAAGGGACTGAAATGAACATCATCACAAATAAGACTTAGACAGACTTTGCAAACACATAAAAAGGAAAAAGCTGAGACTGAAGTTACAGGATAAAAGGAACATTCCTGTTACTTTTGTCTTTCGTTAGGATCTCACCCAAAGTCCTCATGTTCCAAGCATAGTGCCCTATTTGCAATATACCTAGACTTCATTAAAAAGTAAATTTACCCTTTATTTATCAATAGTTCTACAACTGTGCCTTGGGACACATATAGTTTTCTTCCAGACACGTGGAGCTGCTAAAGACTAAACAAAACCCAACAGCAATAACTAGCTTTTAAAAAGGAAAAAGATTTAGGCATGAAACCCACAGATAAGGAAGGGTTAATTTTCTTTGATAGGGATGTTGAATTTGAGTCCTCAGGTATGTATGGGGATGTGTGATTTTAAAGTCTGTCTTATCTTCTGAGAACTTCAGGTACATCAAGAAAACATTTGAAAAGGTATTTTGTCTCGCATCAGCAATTTAGTCCAATGTTTCCCCTCCCAGAAAACCTTAGCTATTGTTTAGGTGATGGCTGGGTGGGAGCTTTCTACCACTCAAAAGATATCTTATCTCTTACTATGAAATGACCCTTAAAATTGTTATTGCATTAGATTATAATTGTAGTGTATTTAGCTGTGAAATTGCATGGACGTTTTTGTGGCTCTACATTTGAGTACTCTCCCTACTTGTTAAGTCAAACAGCATTTTGTTTTCAGTGCTCAGTGCTGAGTATTCGTGGAGACAGAGGCATGCATGCACATGCACAGTGTCTCTCTGTCCTTTCACTGAGAATTTACATCTGCTTCTGCTTGGGTTTTATTCTCTTTCAGACCAAGGCTCTCTGATCTTTCCACATAGAGGAAGCTTTGCAGTATGTCCAATAACCTAACTACAATGGAAGCAAGCTCAGAGGAAATTGATAGTGTTGTCAACTCTCATTATTTTCCTATGAATCTTGTGATATTCGCTATTTTTCTTAATGTCCTAACTGTTGAAATCAAATGAATAAATGTGAATCTGAACTTCCATTAAAACAAGTGTCTAGATTTCTCCAACATGAATAAAACCTGAAAATATTAATTGAATGTACCCAAGACAGATAAAACAACTAAAAGTAAACTAAAAATAAATTAAAAATAAGTGATGTGTTCAATTACATCATGCTTTCAACATAACTTCTTAATTTCAACTTAACATTGAATGCTTGGATTGACAAGTGGAGAAAATAGGTTAAATTCCTCAGATAAATGCTGGGCGCTATACAGTACAGAACAAGGGCAAGAAGAGGGGGCAATTCTTCCACTTAGGACATGAATCAGATTCCAAGGAAAGTGGTTTTGGCCTGGAGATGGTGTAGTAGCACTAATCAGAGCTTCATTGCCAAGTCCACCTTTGCTACCTATGCCTTGCTGTACAACTCTCCCAAGCATTGCTATGGTTCAAGGTCTGGACCTTGAGCTATTCAAAAAGCACAATTTTGTACCTTCAGATATTTATTTTTGTCTATGGATTCTACAAGTGCAGGATGTGGTTCTCTGGAAGGACCCAAAATTTTCTCTCTGTATAAGTAAAAATTAGTCTTTATTTTTAAAGGCTATGACAAAACTGTACCTGATCAGTGAGCCAGTATGTAACAATTAATCCCCCAGCAATATAGAGAACTGTTCACAAAGTCTATCATCAACACAGGATCTGGTACTCTGAGAGGATATTGATTTTTCCATATGAAATTATTTTTTTAATTAATTAATAATATACCTAAAATAAATTAAGTTTATGTAACCCACCAAGCTTGCAGTTTAAGCCACAGAAAGCGTATAGATGCTAAAGATTGGTAGGATATTTAGGAAAACAAAGAAGCATTTTCTTAGCAGGAATTTTTAATTGATTTTGTAAACTGAGAAAAATGGAATGATGTGCTTAGAATACAGTGACTCACAGCCTGCAGTCACAGCCCCAGCCCCTCTCCCAGTATGCTGGCATCCCTCCCTTTGCACCACAGGTGCAGGAAGGCAGGCTGGCCCTCAGCTTCTCAATGACATTACCATGATAGAATTTACTCTATCTAACACAACCTTGGATTTAGGGGGAGATGGATCATGCTTCCTCCACTCTATTTCAGGAAATCTTATTAGTTTACAATACATAGTTCTTCATGCAAATTCAATGAGTACAGAGAGGGAGAAAAACTAACAGAAAATATCTTACCAGATGGAGAAAATTGAAACATTACCCTTGTTTCTTTGCCAGCACAGATCCATTCTGACAGGTTGGAAATGATTTATGGTTGGGGGGGTGGGCATGGAGGAAGAGAGTATGGGGAGAAGGAAACATACTTGCACTAGCAGAGATATTAATTGCTGTACAATGTTAAAATCTTTGCATTGTTTTGCATGCATGCAATTAGTTCCAAGAATTACATATGCAGCAATGTTTGCATGCTGATCTCTGCATGAGACAAACCCCAAGTATATGATGCATGTTAGAAATTGCTTTCAAACCACTGTAGAAGACATTTTGGTAAAGAAATTATACAATATGGCAACTCAAAAGCTGCAGTCAAGGAAACAGATTACCTTTGAATATATGAATAGGTAAATACTTCAGCATGTCCAAGATTAATACTAATCATTACTATTTTAATATATAAAATGTTATGGATATTGCTACACAGCAGTGATCAGGCAGATATCTAGTCTTTGTAAATTAAACTCAGATATTTTTCTGCATCTAATTGATTTTTACATTACATTAGGCAGCCAAGTCTGCAACCTTCCATGACATAGTATCTAAATAAACATTTATTAAAATATTTTAATTAGAATAAGAGGGAAAATACAGTTTCCAATTATGTTTTCAGAAGGAAAAAAATCAGACCTATTAAGAATTAATGTAAACATAAGTGTAATGTAACATTTAAATGAAATAATTATGCCATATGATTTATACAATGTGAGTTATTTCTAATTCCTAAACTTTTAAAAGGCCTATTTATACTAATGCATTTGTTGCCTTCTGCATATTACAGCTTTGACTCAAAAAATAATAAGGGACACTCTAGAAAGTGAATAGTGATTTTACAAACTGAGGCATACCTGTGTTGAGCAAAATTTATCTTATAGATGCACAAGACTTAATGGTCATTAATAACATTGCTCTGCTGGAGCAAGAGCGCCTCCTGCACTAAAATACAGAGGTGTTTTGTCTGGTCTGGCTGTAAATGACACAAAGTGTCTGGGCTTCCAATATTTCCCTTGGAATTCTAGCTGGGCAAAAAAGCTTATTCCCAGGGGATTTGGATGAGATTGTTAAGAGTCTCCAAATGACTTATAATTTTTTGCTATATACTTGCATATACCTGTGAGCCCAGATATTTTGGCTTCCTCTATTCTATTTTATGGGACAGTGGATTTCAGATCCTGACATGATTTAGCACAGGGAGATTGAGTCAGGCACAGTACACTGGTGTAATCTATAGCTTAAAGTACTGATAAGTTGTCACACCCTATTGAAAACATACATTTCTTGATAGTATAGTTCCACACCACCAGATATACGCACATGAAGAGGAATCAGTTTATACCTCACAAACCAGCCAGAACTTGGTGTGGAAGTGAGGCCAATCACATGACTGTCACAGCAAGGAAGCAACAAGGGAGTCTTCTACGCCTATTAGTTTAAGACATTTTCAATCACCAAGAGTTGCTGGAAGATATTCTGTCTGTCATATAAAAATAGGCTCACTGTTCTTGACATTGATATAATCTTATAGAGATAGTAAAGATACTACAAAAGTGACTGGTTAAGGAAGATTGGGTTCCTGTATTTTTTACAGCAGTAATTAAATCCTGGGCCATGGAAAGAACTTCTGAAATGAGCATTTCAGCAAAAAACGTACACATGCCTGTGTCATGCAAACAGAAATGGAGGCTCCCAAGGAAAACAGGCTGATACAACTATATAACCTGCCTGTGCTTTCCTTGAGGACTTTTGACCCGTTTGAAGCAAATCTCAGAGCACTGGGGTTGGTAAATGCAAGCAGGAGTGTGCCATTTCAGACAAACATGCAAACACAGTACCTGAAACATCAGTTCTCTCATTTTGGTTTTACCCTTTAACAATAAATATACTGATTTCTTAATTCAGTCATTGAATATAGACACCTTTATCAGACAAAATTCAGGCATTTTACTCTATTGTTTATTATCTTAACAATTCTCCTTTTGAACCCTGCTGCCTTCATTTTCCAGAAATTTCTTTTTTAAGAGACTAGAGTTGTTCCAAGAGATCTCCAAGAAATATGTTATTTTTGTGTCATTCATTGTAGAAGTATTCAGGGAGAGGGAAAAAAACTAGTTCCAATCTAGACCTTCCAGAACTGGACAAGGAGAGTAGAAAAGAACACACTGTCAGACAAACAAGGAGATGTGAACTGTTTCCCTTAATAAAAAGAGTACATTTATCTCCTTCTTTAGATCCAAGAGGCTAGTTCCTATCATTCCTCATAGCTTTCATTCCCTTCCTTTCCCATCAAGTGTGTAAACTATCAATCATAAAAATCAAATGTCTATTCTTCCCCATTCATAACCTCTCATAGACTAGAAGACTCCTACCCTGCTGGAACCCTTCCATTCCAGCTTGTTTCTACCACTGCACTGCTATTATATAAAGCAGAAAGCATGAACACAATATATCCATCCTCTCTGACACTCATTTCAAGAGTTTACTCAAAAAACTCCATGGAATCTATACTCACTTAAGGTATACACCTTACTACCACCTTCCAATTAATCTCGTCTTTGTTCTCTCCTAAATAATAACAATAGAAATAATAGCACAAACACCACCACAAATCACTATGCCTTCTTTAAGGCAAATATTTCACAACACAACATGGTTACAGTTAGTAAATTCGTATTTAGTTTCCTAAATTAGTAAGCACTTAGATTTTAAATATGAAGTACTCAGCTGTTACAGAGAACATTTAACAGCTTTAGTCACTTGTTTATTAAAATCTTAGATTTGGCTCTCTTTCATGTATTTCACTTACACAAATACCATAACTTACTCAGCACAGAATGCCTCCAACATCTCCATGCCACTCAGTAACAGACTTCCTGTGTTACCTCCGCATCCAAGATTACATATATAATACTATAAATGCCTTCACAAGGGGAGAGGGTAGGATTCAGGCACTATCATTCAGCATTAAAAGAAAAAAGAATTGACACTTCTGAAGTGCTTTTTAATCATAATTTATTTTAATTAACATTTGCTATTTTACAAATGTTTTACTGTAAGCACATATTCTCAGTGTTCTATGCTTAATCTATGACTAAACTCTGTTTGACTATTTTTTTAATGTTCTACATCTGAGGCATCAGAGGCCTTGCAGATTTTAAAGATTAAAACTCTGCTGGGGTTCAGAGATACGAATATCCATTTCCCTGAGTTAGCACTGATGGACTTGAACATACCTTCTTTTGACGGAACTTGCAGTATATGGCAATTTTTGCATGTTTATTTTTAAGGTAGTTACAGTATAAGAGATTCATTTTGGCAGTCATGTTATCTTCTTTTTTACTACAGTGGTAACAAATACCATGAATTTCCAGCAAGAAAATCCCTCCAAGTTTTCAGGATTGTTATCTTCGTACTTACCACAATACTTGTAAGTATTGCTGCCCTAGATGAAGATTTGTGAGCCATTGTGTTTAGCAGCTCCCTTCCAAGTGAGCTATACATCTCTTACAAAACAGTCATGGAGAAGTAAAAGCTCAGAAATAATACACTGAATAGTGGCATTTTCGTCAGTCATGGACTTCTCAGAACTGTAAAATTTACCCAGTGATTGCAGTGTCATTATAATAGGTAATCATTAGATTTATCTTTAATATAATTTGTTACATCTTAGAGTATTATATGTGCATTTATGTAGCCTCATTACTGCCTCTTTAACTTAGATGATAAGTAAATAAAGTAGAAATTACACACCAACAGGAACCTGGAATATGTTGTTTTACTGTATGTCTGAGCTCCCTTTAGCAATGCTAATCTGTGCAGCAGTTACCATTATTTCTACCTCAGTGAGCACTTCCTAATTGCTGTGTTATTGCTTGTGAAGAAAATATAATATTAAAGTCCACAACTTATGACTTGTTGCACATCTATACATGGAAAGAAAAAAATTTCTCATTTCATCAGACCTTAATAGGTTTTGAATAGGATGATCAGCTGAGGCTGTTTTTCTCTTGCAGATCTGTTCATTACCGTTTCATAATGTCAGTGGCTCCTTCTAACAGTAAAGATGCATCCATAATTTATTCAGAAACCTGGAAACATTACTAAACCAAATCTACTTAATTCTCTATGAATCAGCTCAGCCTGTTTTGGTAGCAATTTGTAATGAACAACAATTGTAAGCCCAAAGGAATCAGTATTCCTTTTTAGTTGTTAATGTTTTATACCCAATTATTGGTCCACTGCCAGATAATGATCCATAGAGCATTAGAAATGTGTATTAATATTATCTTTACAAGTGCAATAATACTCAGCGGAGGATAAAGTTTTGATGGACTCCTCTTGTGTGCTAGTTAAAGCTCTACATTGTCTGGGAAAAAAGTCAGCATTAGCACTTTGTTCTGATGGGACTGCTAAGGACAGGGTGACCTTCAAAATTTGGCAATATAATCAAAATGGCAAACAGCAGCCACTGAAATTAACACAGAAAATAATTTCAGCATTTTTTCCTGTTCAGAACTACTGAGATGTCACAGCTATGCAGAAAGCAGACCTAATTAAAATATTTCAGGAAAAAATAAAATACTCTGCATTCTTCCAGTTGAAAGTAAGTGTGATGAGACATCTTTTCATGAGCAAGCCAATACTCAAGAATTCCTGAAAAGATGATGAGCCTTCATTCAATGGCCAGACTGCAGTATTCTTCTCTGTCTTGAATACTGAGTATTACTTATTTCTATGAGATGTCTGGGGTAAATCATATGAACCATTTTAAGAACTGCATTCCATAGATTCTACTTGGGATAATACAGTGCACTTAACCGAAGAATAAATATTTGCCATTTCTCCGTTGCCTTAATTCATACCCAAGATGTGGCTGCATACAGAAAATAAAAAAGGCAAACACAACTCTTGTAATTTAAAGAGGCTTCTGCACAAAACAGAGAATTTTGGAAAGTAAGAAGAAAGTCTAATGAACGTTTCCAACAGAACTCTGCCATGTTGATTGTGTTAATGATGGTAGGGCTTCAGTACACTGAGAAACTGTTTACAAGTATATTGTTGTCATTCCCAAATAGTCTATATCACAACACTCTTGAATCTGAGTGGATGGGATTTTTGTTTTTTACTATTAAGACCCCAGAGAACTGCAAAAACTAAGACAGCCATTAAGATTCCACTTAAAGCCCTGTTTGTTTTTTTCACAAATACATCACCTGCTTCTCATCTGGAATGAATAAGCAATAGAGAGAACAGACTAATATATTTGTCAGCACTAGAGACCAGCCACAAGATTTCCACAGTACTGAAAAACCTAGGGGATCTTTAATAGGATCTCCCTAAAACACCTGGGAAACTAATTGCCATTGTCTATGAAGAGCATTAGGATCCTGGGTGTTTTTAAAAACTCCACTAGGTGCCTCTACATCTTCAGGAGCTTAAATACCTTGTAAAATTTTCCATAAGGCCCTCAGCAGGTAGCTTCAACAGCCTCATATGTTCCTTGGGACATGCAAAGAGAGATAAATAATGGTGTGTTTTGAACAGAGCAGTAGCAAATATTCAGCGTCTTAATATATTCTTTTATCTTTTACATGGGGAAGTTGATGACAGAGCCAGGTATCTCTTTGATGCAAACCTATTTATTTTCAAAAATATATATGTCCTGTTCCCCTGAACACAGTGGGAAAACAGCAGATGCTCAGTGCAGTGTGTTGCTTTTCTCTAGCCCGTGCTGAAGGGCTCCCTCCTACCTTTCTTTCAGGGTCATACTGTTTTCATTTCCTGCCCATCCTCCCTCTGCCATACTGGCTCTGTCTGCTCTTTCTTTCATGTATGGCACTCAAATATCCTCGTCCTCCTCCTCCACAAGGATGAATTTCACAGTTTCTGTTTTTGCATCTGTTCCACAATGAAATTCCTTTCTTCATATAGGTCAGCTTCTGTCTAGTCTAGCCTTAGCTCATATTTTCAAGGGCCTATGGCTTCTGGTGTTTATCCTAAATGTATGGCAGCTCTCAGATACAGCAACTTTAATCACCTCCCATGTAATATACTGAACAGGTAACCTTCACATAAAGCTATAGGTTGTGTAGTTTTTGAAGATCCTGTCAACATCTAAACAACTTTGAACCCAATACACTAAAGATTTCACTATTGCATTCACATTTCAAGGTATGTTTTAACAAAATGCATCTCATTAAAACCTCATGTATTAGCATTTTATATAACTTGGGACTTGAGAGAATAAATTTTACTCTGTATTGCAACAACCAAGTTCCTTGCTACTTTAGTTCCTAACATTAACTTTGTATCCTCATTTAAAGCTATTCTACATCAGAAAAAGAAATTGCTAAGAAGAAAAGTATGTCAACAAGGAGATTCAAGTGTATGAGGGGAAGGTGCAGCTCACTGCCAAGCTCTTCCTGTGAGGAGTATGTAAATCCAAAGCACAAACCCAGCCTGGAATGCATTTTGATCCATCTGACATTGGTAACGCATATAGAGGCATAGCTGAGTCTGCACTAGTGCTGCCAGTAGCACACACAGTGTAGCTGATAACACAGACCACGGGCATTTCTCCCAGAAATGGGTTCACACTTAGTCCTGTCACAGATTGCTGCAGTGGAATTCACAGGAACCTCTTTCCTGCATATCAAATACTGCAATCAGTAAAAGCACTAGGCACTAAAAACATAAGTAAAACTTTTTTACCTGAGGCAAAAACCAAACCTTGCTACTATAATACCCAAATGAGTATAATATCCAAATGGAAATAATTAGTCCTTGGCTTTTCAAGTGTAAAACCAAATAGGTTACTTTACATGCAATTAAAATTATACCACATACTGATACTTGTTAAAATTTCAGGCTGTAAGCATCAGTACCTAACAGAATATTGGTGCTTGATACTGCACTCAAATATTTTATAAACAATATCTGAGAATATAATAAGATTCCTTCATCCTTTAGAAAATTCCTCAAGAGGGAAAAAGCACCTCTTCTAGGTAGAGAATGCTCTTGCTATGGCACTATGACATAGTATCATGACACGTCTTAAAAATAACCAGTATCTTTTTAACAAGCTAGTTACTTCATTCACTTACTCTCATTTTGAAGGCATGCGAATATGACTGTTTTCAACAAAGAAACAACACCAACACCTCCTACCATAACTCTTCTTGCTTTAGAGTGTCCTTATCAAAACTAATGCAGAAAACCCCCTGGCATTAATTGTTGTTATGCCTTTTTAAGGGCTGATCTGAAGATCAGAGAGAAACCTTTAAGTATGAAGAAGCCTTTTATTTGATGATGTTTGGGCTCAGCATGACAGCTATTTTTTCCCATGTCCTGCTTTTATTTTGAATGCAAGATAACAACAAAACTGCAGTTAGACCTGGATAATAAGTGAAAAATGTGAGGAGTTGAAACATCACACTTCTCATTAGTGACAGTCTGCCTAGCAAAATGAAAGGAATCATGAGCTGTAGTTAAATACTACTTCAGCTTAACCCTCCACTAGTTATCAAGTAATTTCAGGAGGATATTTTCAAGAGGGAAAGTCAAATTGACAGTTTTATATGATGAAGACACATACAGCAGTAGGAGATAACAAAGTTTATTGTTTCAAGTAGGTTTTTTTCCCCCTCCCTTTCTGCAACCTCTTAGTAATTAAAACATTCATCGTCAATCTGGTAACAAGACATTCGTGCTTGATTTAGTTATGGATTGCTTGGGTTTTGAACCAAGAACAACAATGACTACATGGATGTTCACACTGCCTTTTCTGTTATCCTTACTTAGTATTCTCCTGTCCATGTGAATGGTGGGGACAGAAACAAAGGATGAAAAAGAAAAAAAACCCAAAAAGTTGACAGAAAAAGAACTGCCTTAAACAGGAAATAAGAAAATTACTTAAAAATCAATAGTCTGTAGACAGAATTAAAATATGTAAAGGTGCTGGAGACCAAACATTAAGGAAAAAGAAAAAGGGTGATGAAGCAGTATATCAAAACCAGACAGGCCTGCAGCATGTTTGACGCTGAATGAAAAGAGTAAATTCCTTAGTGCTGCAAATAACAGGGAACAGGAGTCAATCATGGCCAGAGTCTTTTCCCCGGTCATCAGTTACTAAAAATCCAACAAGCCACTGGAGAATTCCATCAAAAGAAAATTGGGTTTTTTCTGTATTCACACACAACTTGGAGACCAAATGGTTGCCACCATAAAAGAAACAAAAGCATTCTTCCTAGCAGGCAATGAAATTGTTCAGAATCTACAACATTTTTAAGCAAAACCAAAAGCAAAAAAAAAATCCAATGCTATATTAAGACAGGGAAAGAATTAAGTACCTAGTTTAAAGACACTCTTCCAATCCTTAATTCCTCATTCAGGTTTAGTAATCACAGCTCCAAAACAGTAGAGCAAAAGCAACAAATTAAAATTAAAATAAAATTTAAAAAAAAAAAATTATCAGAGGCCTGGAAAGATTCCCTTATAAAGAAGAACTGATGCCTTCAGAAATGCCTAATGAACGGATTTGGGGAGAAAGCAACTTTTCATTTCCAAAGTAACTTGGGCCTTGTCTCCACTTCAGATACAAAGTTATCTGATCCGCTGGATAGACTCTCACCTCCAAGGAGTGTGGTGCAGAGACTTTGAAGTGAGCTAGACCATGAGCCAGAATCAAATACTGCATGACAGCACTGGCCTGAGTCACTGTGTCCTTCTAGCTTACTGTTGAGAGGCTACTGCATCTGCACAGCACCACAACACTTTGCAGGAACATTGCAGCCTAGAAAACTCAGCACAATGTGCACTGCAGCATCTATTCCCACGGATACATAGTAGCTTGTGTTTCATTGCTCTGGGATTAAATTTTGGTTGCTGGCAATGTTTACAAATGCTTGTGTTAAGATATAGGCAGACTCCTAAAAAGTGTCTCATGAAGTTTAAAAAAATTGGTTACAACTTTTAGTGATTTTTTTGGGTAAAAACCCCAAAGGCAAAGTTACAAACAAAACAGAGAACCTTTACAGAAACTGTTGGGCAATAGCAGCTCATTTGGAGCTGACTAGAAATGTGGAGTTGACAAGAATGGAAGGGAATAAGCAGGTAGAGTAAACACACTGAGGCAAAGGCATACAAACATACAAACATAAGAGTCACTGATTGAAAGCAAGGGGGGCCAAAGGTTATATTTACAAAACACCACAAGAATGGACTTGTGGGTCAAGAGGTTAAGTGCAGGTACCTTGCAGCATGCACATGCAAATCAGTTCCAAAATACATTAGCTTAAATGAGAAGTATGATTGGGAGGGAGGAAACCTCTCATTCTACCATCAACTTCTCCCTATTTCACTGAAGCATGAACACTGAATAAAGAAAGGGGTTCAGTGAAAACCTCCTTATTAATCAGCCCTGTGGATAGTACAGTATGTATAACCCCTGAGACTCACACAGGCACCTGCCTCCAGATTGGCTGCGAATGGGACAATTTATCATAAATGAGCATGTAGGAGTGGGGGAAGACACAGTGGTCATTGCTTGCACTGGAATTTATGATGGAAAGGAAAGTTAATTAAGTTCTGTGGTCAGCGCTAAAGGGAAAAAAATAGAAGATCTCCCAAATGCAATTCCTTGCTGGAACAAATATTTTGGCAGAACTCGCTAATTACTGTACTAAATCGTTAATTTGGCAAGAGAGAACTAATTTTGTCCCAGTAAGTTTTAGGGAAAAATGCATAGAAACAAAAAGTTGTGTCATCTAGACTTTTGTTGTCAAAAAGAAAAGTACACCTGGCATACTCTAGCTAACACCACAATAGCATAGTACTTATCTGAGTGCACACTGGCAGAGTATGAGCAATAGCAGAGACAGGAAAGTAAGAGGCTTCTGAAATAAATGGGAATGCCCTAGCTTAAAGAAAAATGCAAGGCAACTATATGTGTAACCACATTGGGCGTCTACAATACATAATGCAGGATAATTCCATGAGAAACATCAAATGGCTAACAGGGCCATTATTGCTTAGCATGATATTAGCTGAAATTTCTAGTTTTGACAAACCCAATACATTATTTTATGTTGCTTTCTTATATATTCTTACTTATATATATATAAAACATCAAAGGGATAAATAATCCTTATCAAGAACCTAAATCCTGAGGGCGAGACAGACATCAACTACAATAATTTAATCAATATCTGCTCCAGCCACATGACCTTGACTATCTATATCATCCACAGTTCAAGTGCCTTACATGCCACCAGTTCTGAAGCCAATTCTAAAACCCTTCATTAGACATGGCCATAAACAATGCAAGGATCAGCATTCACATGTGCCAGACACAGTTATAGACCAGAGCTTTGCTTGCAATAGAATATGGACCAACAGCAAGAACAAGAAGTGTTTCTGGTTATTTTTCCATGCTATTTATCACCCCATCTTCCATCTTCCCTGTGGAGCTGCATTTCCCCTGAAGAAGAAGTTGATTATAATCCCAAACCTCTTAACACAATACCAGTGCTAAGAATTGGCATTCAGCAGTGAATTAATGCAAGACAGGAAACAAAACTGTGCACACCAGTCACTATAAATAAAACCTGTAAACCACTGCTGACTAGCTATTACAGCCAAACAGGATAACCCAGTAGTCAAAAAGGTCTGAGAAGAGAGGAGTCCTGGATATGCTAGCCACTGAAAGAGATTTGTGAAATAAAGGGCGGGCTTTGCAGATTTATAGTAGGTAGGTGAAAACAGGATCCAAAACATAACAAAGTGTTCTTTGCTGCTCAAACATGCCCTCAAATGAAAAAAAATCTAGTCCCTGTCCAGGCAGAATATCTTCAAAACTACAACATGACAACTTACTTACAGTAGCTCATCTAAGTAACACAAATTGTTAAGCAGCTTCTCAAGACAGGCATCAGAAGAAGGAAGAAAAATAGCCATTGATTTTTGAAAGGAAAGCAGTTGTAGTTTTTCTTGTACTTACTTGCTGTGTTCAGGCAAAAACTCGTTATCAGACAATCTTGATCCTTCCAACTTCATTAAAACACAAGCTCACCAAAATAATTTTTGCTAACAGATCATAAGTACAAGCAAAGTTACTTCCTTTGACCCTGATGTGCAATGAGAACAGGGAAACAGACTTCTGTTTTATTTTTACCTATAAATAAAATTTTAAATTTTGGAAAAAAGCCTCAAAAACCAATACAAGATTAAAAAAACAAATTAAAGCAAACATTCAGCTATAGTGGATTTAGTAAGAGAGGGATTATTTTTGTTTGTTTAATTTTTAAGCTTTTAATTATTTTCAAATTAAGGGGTTTTTCCATAAGAAGCAAAATCCAGTGGGCAAAATCACTTGATATCTTCAAGTATGGTTTTGTTGGTTTTTTTTTTAATATGGTAAAACTTAATGTAAAAAAAAAAAAGTAACTTTTACTTACTTCAGTATATACTTCAGCATTATTAGTATAAAACTTCACTAAATTATATCATTTTAAGTTAATGACAAAGTGAAAAATACATGGAAAAATATATGCACATATAGTGATAGGATTTGGCCCTCTATTTCATTTTTCTTATCTGAACTAGAAATAGAGAATTTGTTGCCTAATTTTGATTCATGTCCATGCTTTAAACTTTGTTTTTTACTTGACTTTCAACGACTACAGTATATGAAACCAAAATATATTCCTCTTTATACATATTTTATAATTTGTTTCAAGTTGCATCTTAAAAGGTATTTAACTTTTTCTCCTGGATCCTGATTTCAGTTAATGGCAGTAGAAGAGTCACCGTCCTTGATATAGAATTGTTTAGTAAGAAGGAGTCAAGGCTAGAGGCACATGAAAACATGTCAATCAGATGTAATTGCTCTCTAAAAGAAACCCTATCAAACTGGAGGATGAGAACTAGCACTGAACACAAGGATTCACTGCAACAGCTAATCTACTAATGAGCTCAACTTGTTATTTTCAGGCTCACTACTCAAAAAATTCAACATAAGAAACATGGTCATGAAGGACAATATTGCTTAAATAGTTGTAGAGAATACTTACTACAGGTGGAGCCAGTAATGTCTCCTGTAGTTTCCCAGCATTTCCCATGACACTTGCCTTGGAAATACATCCAACTTTAACTGCTTGAGCTGAAATTTTCTACAAAAGAGCTACAGGAACATCTTTCTTTATTAACAAAGCATATGCCTAATTCTGTGTTGGCAACCTACTACTCTTAACAGTTACCATCCCTGACTGCAAAAGTTTATGCATTGATTTAAAGAAATGTTCCTACTGCTGAAATCTGAGTGTATAAATGGATATGCCAGTTTGGTCTCTACCAAGATCATTGGGAAGGGATCAGTACAAACCCCTCCTTGTTAACATTCTAATGTCCTCATCTGCTTCAGGTTGCAAACCAAATGCCCAGTAGTGCTGGAGAGTATTAAGTATGCTCCTGATGTACATCTTCTAATTTCCTTTCATTCAGCAAAATGAATTTTTATGATCCATAGCAAAAAAGAAATATTATCTCATACTTGAGACAGATGAATGACTGAGAACTTCATTTGACTCCTCATTTACCAAAGGATCTTGAAAGTTCCTTTGAGGAGCTTAAATGTAGATTCAATGAGTAAATGTATGAATTTGGGAAGCAAATATTATAAAAGAAGATGGATTATTTAATGTAAAGAGTAGCATTGGTAAGAAATCAAACACACAGACTTGAAATTATAAGTCTGGGATTTTCATGAGCCGGGTCTTGCTTACATCATAACATCATAATGTTAAACCAATCAGATCAGAGGTTCTGGAACACATTTTTCTCAAGTCACCTTGGCAAAAATATGGGTTAAGAAACCAGTGCTTCTTATGAGACACAGTGACTTTTTTTTCTTTTTTTTTTTTTTTTAGATTTTGTCACTGTAAACCATTTTAGTCACTAAGGGTAGTGACAATGCCTTCCATTTCTTCTGTTTTTTTCTGGAAATTTATTTTTGTTTAAAAGGGTTAAAATTCAATTGAAGGTGATGGGTAGCTTTAGAGACTTGCAGTAAAGTCTTCACTACACAGGAATGTCCTCTTAACCTGTCCTGAATCTTCTAGCTGTAGTAATCTGTGACTGCATTAAGAGCCCAAGTGGCTGAAAAGAAGAACACGCCCTTTGTGTTCTGAATGTCTGATTTGTAACTTCTGAAGTGTTAAAAGCTTCTACACCTGAGCAAAGTCACAAGAAACTCTACCAGTAAACATAATCACATACTCCAGTAAGCATGCTGAAAAAAGTCAGGTCCTGAGCAATACAACTCCTAGGTAAGTCTGTGACCATCATTCTGTGGTTCAACCTTCCCTTTGTAAAATGGACATACAACTTTCCCCTTCTACAGGTTTCACAAAAATTAATGTATAACATTTGAGAAGCATTTTGCATGACAGTGGTGAGCAGCCCAGATAAGCCTATGTGGAAGCAAAATTTTCTCTAATTAGAGCAGGATGTGAGTAGTTCCCAGATAAGTTAGGGCCACACATGAAACAATGACGCTAAAATGCTGAACTCAGAGAACATAACCCATCTGTGCAGTGAATGAGGCAGTGGTCCTGTAGGAAAAAAACCAGCATGTGATCCAGTAATTAAAGACTGTTCATGAAACATTACCGCAAAGCAGGGAAATGCTTTTCAAGGAGCAACCTTAAGGCTGGCATTTTCTGACTTAAGATTTCATTTTGCAACCTTAACATTTTCAGTATTTCTAACACATAATACAGGCCTACTTGGAATAAGTGTATGCATATGTTAGAATATTATTTTCTAAAAATCCTTTAGCATTTCCTGTGAAAGACTGTTTTTTCTCCTTCTATCCAATAAATTATATTTTAACAGTTATACAGCTATAAGGGCTGCTTTAAGGAACTGTGAAGTTTCTTGGTTTAAATTTTCTGGTGCAAGGAACAGACTGGTTTATGTCTGCAGAAAACAAAGGAAATAAGGAGAAAAAATGAGAAGGCTTTTCTGCTTTCCTGACAACACACTTCTATTATGACCCCAAGACTCTCTAATATCCATCCCTAATACCCTGTCATGCTCCTGTAAATGCTAAAAAATGCTGTAATTTGCATGAGCTTGTATGCTAGACATTTTTATGTCAATGCTAAGTCAGTGAGAATGACAGAGGCTCAGTTTGTAATCCCAAATGAATGTGTAAAGGACAACTCAACTGAATACTGCGTAAGGGCATAGAGTACAAACTGTAGTGTCTCCCAGTAAAACCTAACCAGTGCATGCAGCTGTTAAACAATGCAGTGCAAAGGAGCTTGTGTGGTGACTCTACACACATGTATGGACTTCAGTTTTTGAAGGCTGGTCATGCCATGAAGCAAAAAAAACACCATGCACAGGAGAGCTTTTGTCTCAGCTCCAGTTCACATGAGGCTCATTCTCTAGATCCGAAAAGTGCATTTCTAATAGGTCATGTCACCAAAACTCAGTTTGTCCTTCCTCTATAGTTCCTCTACACTTGCTACACATCTGACAGAAGTTAGTTTTGAGAATCACTAGTCAGGTGCAAAAATCCATTAGCAGACAAAAAGCTTGTCTGAGACCTGAACTAGCACTCACAAAACTCAGTTGGCATGGGATTTGATTTCCATATGAACATTTTCCCAGCCCACAGGCTACAAAATCATCAATCAAAGCACTTGATCATTTCAGCTATATCTGCACTATTTTACAGGGCATGTCATAAGAAGAAACACAGAAGTCATTGAGAATTCTCAAGAGTTTGGTATCATTCCTAAGGCAAGTCATCGTTCTTTTGGGTACCTAGTAATTTACAAAAGTTAGAAAATGAAATGTCTTTCCAGGCAGGTTATGTCACAAAGTGGACAACTGTGTTTTCTTTCACTTTCCTCCTAGGAATATGCCTCTGGCTGGATTCATAGACAGAATACTAGACATAATATTGAATACTATTATTAACTGCCCCAAATACATTTGGAAATGGGGATCTAGGGAACTGGTTACATTATTTAAATTTAGACACCCTCTTCAATGATTAAGCTAAGCACTTGTACTGAACAGGACCAATCAGAAGTCTTTAGAAAATGTTAATAAAATTAGCCTTTTGGGTGTACCATAGAATGGTACAATGGATAGTCAAGTGAGGAAGTATATGGAACAGCATTAACCTAGAGATTAGAGATTTCTTTGCTGTCCTACTCCATCCCATCTGTGTCCAGTACCAGTGCAAGAAAGCTCAGAGATTTTTATGACTCTGGTTTAGTGCAGAGTTATAGAAAACAAAAACATAGCAAGATGGAGGAGTGATGCAAGGTAAGAGCTATTTCTCAGGTCATCAGAAAGCTGGGGGGTGAAAATTATCATATATTTCATGTCTTCCTCCTAAGATTCACATCTGTCACATCTCCTGCAGTGTAATCTTTCATCTCCACCTTCATGAACCTGCACACCAAGTAGTTGCTCAGCAGGTCCCTGCATCCCCTAGCCAGTGCAGCTGGCACCAAGAGTCACAGGGCAGGAGAATTGATGCAGCTCTATGTAGCCCTGGAAATCATCTGCTCTCTCCAGGCAGCTTTGTAGCAAAAGGTGCTTCCTATGCCAGATCTAACCGAGTAGCAGCCTGATATCTACCAGCTTTCAGCAAAAATAACACAGAGCCACCTTTCAAAATATGAGAACATAATCATCTTTAGACACCAGCAGATGTCTGAGACCTCACTGCAGAATTCATATGCTTCTTTATTACCAGCTTGCATCTAAAGAAGCAAACATATAGATTTCTATTTCTATAGGATCACAGAAGAATATACAAACTTATTACACAGTTCTGATACATTTAAGATAATAACTTTATACAGGTGACAGATGTGATTTAATAAAAGTCAACTGCCTGCTTTTCCACACAGGAATCAGAGGGTTTGAAAATATCTTCATTGAAAGAGAAGGCAGGAGGGAAGGTAACAAATCTTCTGTTGTCTGATTACTGTAAAATATGCTATCATTGAAATACATTTAACTAGTCATCTTCTGTTTGGGGAATTCACAGTGACTGAGTTCCAGTTCATTACTTTGAGGGTTGTGGTGCTATTGTTAGGGTCTCAAAACCAGTAAGATGGCCTAACCCCAGGTTAGAGAGGCTACAATAGCAGAAAGGCAATTATACTGTAGGAGAAATGTTGTCCACTAATCAGCTAGCAATCAATTACTAGGAAGAGAAGATAACCCTATTCCCACTCAAGCTCTTCAGTATTAATAGTGCCATCATGTAATTACTTTAGGCATGGGCAGGTGCATGAAAGGACAGACTCCATAGTACACTGCGTCTAAGATTAATGAGTTCTGTCAATTTGCCCAGCAGACATCTGATTCTTCAGCTTTATGTAGCCACTAGTTTTACACATGCCTCAGGGGTTTTATCTGAAAAAAGCAACTACTAATTTAAACACATTAAAAAATACACATCTTTTAAAAAGCCCTGATTTTGTCAGTAAGACTGCACCAAAAAGATTTCTAATGTGATTATTGATAGAGCATGTTTCCCTATATCTGTTATTCTTCACTTTAGTCAGAGTAATGAGTGAAACACAAGGTCCTACAAGCACATAAAGCCTTCTAGAAAAACTGACAGCATACAATCCTGCAGTCACAACATCCTGAATTTCACTCACACAATCAATTCCAATAAGTAAAAAAAAGAGAGAAAAAGAAATGTTTCAGTAAATAAGTCACTGCTCAGAAACCAAGACAAAGCAAATACAGAAGCACTTTCCTGCTACGTTAGCAAACATGCTGAATGAGCACAGCTGCCAAAAGCAGAATCATTCTCTGTAACAAGCTACAGCCCACAGAGTTAAGTCAGAGATATGTAGGCCTATGGGTCAAGAGAGTTACAGCTTAAAATAGAATTTCTAACTGGAAAGTGGTTTCTTCTTCCTTTGAGTCACATCTACTGGAGTAAGCAGTAAAAGCCAGGTTTTAAAGAGTTTTTAAATGAAACACAAGCTATTTTTAGAAGCGTCTTCCATGTCTGGGAGTTGTATGAAAAACTCCCATCCCCAAAAAGATATGACTTACTCCGAATTTTAAGAGATCTTCACTCTTACTAAAACCCTGTTTCAAGAAGTTGCTTAAACACTTGCTTAAACCCTTCCAAAATAATCCGAGATATTTAAAGTCATTTAGCTGCTTAAACATGCAGACCGTCTCTCAAAGATCCTCTTAGACATCTCTCTGAAAGTTCAGACTCTTAAATACCTTTGAAAATCTGGCTTAAAGTACTTGGCTGTACACACACAGAGCCCTCATGAAATAGCATCCTGATCTCCATTTGTATTTTTAAGTGCAACTATTCAAGAATAACAATAAAATTATGTTTTTAAAACATAATTTTTAAAAAAAGGGGGCTGGACTTAAAATCAAAAATTCAAATACAGCAAATATGGAGGTTACCACTCATCAGCCAAATGCATTAACTAATCACATGTAAGGTCCATGCCTGTGAACTGCAAAATCTTAACCTACTAAAAGACACAGGAATGATAAAACATTAACTTTTTTTTCTCCTACTGACTTGGGCTGAATTTGATACTAAAGTGCCACTGCACTGAGGTATCAATCTCATTGGTCTCAATGGTCTGGAAACAATCTTTTACTCTTTTTGCTTTTCAAAGTATTTCATCCAAAAACTTAACCCTTTAAATATGGGTCTAAGCCAAAAACTTAATTTTTTTTTTCTCAAAGCTTTTGTATGACAGATACAAGAACTGACCTATTTACTTCTCTCCAAAGTCAATGTCACACTATTTGTTCCTTTTGTGACACTTCTGTTTGAGTATGGAAAACAGCTAGCAGTGCTTACTTTTTACCTTCCATTTAATGTCACAACTGACCACCCATGAAATCTTTCTCAAGACTACATTTATTGGATACTAGATTCTGCTAATTAATTCTCTGGATTAACTTCTTCTGAAGTAACGTTATCAATTGTTTGCAGTAAAGAAAAAGCAGGCCAGCAGTAACTTGATTTTCACATAAATGGATTAAACTTACACAAATGCAGTGGCTGAAGATATCATTGATCCATGTTCATTGGCTGCTGCTTCTGTTTCAATTGTTATTTGATATGGTAAAGGACAACAGAGTCGGAAACGGTTTTGATCTGAAGCAACTGCTTCTAAGAAGATACCAACAACTCTCACAATACATAACTTACAAAATGTATTCTATGCACTGAAAAGCACTAATCCCTAAAATTGTAACTATTTCTGAAAGTCATGGTTTGATCCATAAAGATGCTCAAGTTCACAGAAGACACTTCAAATGAGGCCACTCAGTATGCAATAAAAATGTGTGGGAATTGCCAGGGGGAGGAACTATTCTACAAATTGAAAAAAGGCAAAAAATATTAAATGCCCTTGAAACTATGAACTGGATATCATCAGTTAATGATTTAACATAGAAAGGGAATGACTGCTGCACTAGTCAGCATTAAATGTTAAGGAGAGACCTTCAAAGACATAATGAAAACATAGGGATACCTCTCTTTCTGAAAGCTAGTGGGAAATCATCGCCAAATTTTTTTAACAATAAATTTGAAAATACTCTATTTTCAATTTCTTGTAAAGATACTCTTGGAAATACTGATTTGGCATGTTGTATTTGTTATGTAGTGAGTGTTGCATGGTGTCATACAATCCAAATGTCCACTTTTGAACACTTTTCTTTCTTGACATTGTTCAGTTTTGACCACAAAACAAAGCCGAGTAGTTTCAGGGTTGCTTCAAATCATGTCAGCTGACAAGATGTTCAAAGGGTATCAGAGAGGCTATTCCTTTCAATCTTCCAGGGTGGGAAATGGACTGGGCTGGAAAAAGAACTGACTTTTCTATTTAGATTCTGCTCCTGTGCTCTCTCTTTACCACCATGACTCGTCACTGACAGAGTAGCCAGTTTTTAGCAAGAAGGTGCAGGAAATTAAAGTTCAAGAAAAGAACGAATGGAAAGTGAATGGAAAACAAATCTACAAAGGCTATTGAAAATACTTCTGAATCCAGACAAACAGGATTTCATCTCACTGAGTTTTATATTTGATAGCAGGGATTCCTAAATTTATTTCAGTCAGCTACTGTCATGAGCAGCACTAAATCAGATAAACTACTATCACTTCCTCTCTCATCTTACCTCAAAACTTTCTGCTGTATAGTCTCACTCCCTCTGGCACTGAATACCAACACATGCCCTTAGCTAACTGCACAGGTTACCTACCCCTACCTAATCCTTACATACTGATCTTGGCCATACAACTTCATTCCAGATCTACAGGTTTTATTTCTTGTGAGGATCCTGCAGGTGTTGTCAGTGCACCAGAACATGCACAGTGAATAGAAGCTCATAGGCACAGATTACAGCTCCATGCCTGGGAAGCAGTTCCCACATCACCTGTACTATGCACTCTTCAATGTGGGAAAGAATTTCCACAGATCTGCCTGGAACACTCACAAAGTCTCGTTTATTTTGCATGTCTCATTCCCACTGGCTTCTAGAGACAAAATGTGTTCAATACACACATTTCTGTCATGTTCAAAAGCCACCCTAAATCGAGCTTTAAAGGATTTAGGTGGTCTTATTTGGCTTGCCTCTTAAAAACTTCTGTGTTTATCTTGAAACATTTTGCTTCCTCTTTGCTGATGGTTTTACCAACAAATCTAACGCTAAAATGCATTGCCTCTGCATCTCATGCAGACTCTGGGCAATATAAAACAACCATTCATTGGTATTTTTATTTACACTATTTTAGTAAAAACACATTTTTCCACTGCAGAATCTTCTGAATCTTCTGAAGTTGAACTTTAGTACTCTTTAGAATTTTCTATAAATTCAGATAAATCCCCACTGTTCTTAATAATTAGCATGTACTAACTATTTAAAATATTTTTATACCTCTAATATTTACAGCCAGGGGGTCTTCATATACTCTGTCTTTCATTCTCAGTAATTCATTAAGAGAACATTATGATATAAAGCAGAATCTGCCTGGATATTGTGAGCATTCCCATTTCTTGTTTATTGAACTGCTTAAGCTGTCAGTGTTTATGAAAAGGCTGTTATTGTAGGAAACTCACAATACAAGTCATGTCATGGCAATAACAAAAATAAGATTGACAAAGTTTCTAACTGTTTCAGTTCCTGCTTAGGAGAATATCACCAACTGCTTAATACACTCAGTTCATTTTATAATTAGCTTCATAAATTAGTGCAAATGATCCTTTTATCTCTGTGGTATTAGCAGCTTTCTGTTTTGAACATGTACTCTGCCTGCAAAAATAGTGATTGCTTATTTAATGTCTGCTCCTCACATAAGAGTTCACATTTTCAGAATCATATCTATTAACCCATGAACAAATAAAAATAAATAACTATTAAAATACTATTTTTACTCATGACAGCCTTGCAGAGATAGTAGCTAGAGAAAATCAGGACAAATTCAACACATGCATTATAAAGAATTAGTTTTATAACAAAAATGCAAACCCCAAATTGAATCATTCCATGAGGAAAAGAATTTCCTGTATTCTGCCTACAAAAGATAAGGAGATTACCTGGCTGTAAGTGAAAGCAGAGTTAGACCTACTGAAAGTGTTATTCATGATAATTATGCTTGAGCTAGAAAGCATCTGAACCTGAAATTCAGAGACCATTTGAGATTGCTGAAGAAGCAGTTCAGAAATTTGTCTTTGACATGTCATCTCTGCAAATGTAATGGGGAATCACAGACAGAAAAAAACAAAGAATATGCACCTATTTTAGCACTCCATTTTTCCCAGTACTATTGAAGAATACAGCAAAGGCTGAAACATCATGAAAAAAGAAATCATCTAGCCTTGCTGTACGTACTTACTTACCATGTCATCAGGCAATGTCCTTTCTTACCAGCAGAAGTGAACTGAATTGTTGAACCAGCATGGTGATGTTTTAATTGATGCTTCTCCTTTTTGTCCCACTATGAACAAAATATTCACAGACTTATTGTATGGTTCACATTTCTCTTTAAAGACTACTATCACTGCACCCTCCAAATAGCATAACTTTCCCTTAATGGTCATGTAGAATAAGTATGGAACATCACTTCTGATCAGTTTTTTCAATCCTTTCCTGGGAACCAAAAAGCCCCAAACAACTTCCCTTACTTGTCAGGTGCTAGAATAACTCACACTTCCTTTTCATCATCCATTTCTACTCAATGTAGCTGTATCCAAACTATGAAAGAAAAAAAATTCCACTTCTTGTGATAAATAGGGAGCCACAGTTAGTAAAAAACATCACTGTGCAATAGATTGAAAGCAGAGTTTGCAAATCCTTTCAAATCAGAAAAAAAAGAATTTGAAGAATACTTCTTAAGATCATATGTTGCAATTTGTGCTTAAAATTACTCTTTTCGTGCAGTCAGCTATAGGATGCACCAGAGTTATTTTCTATGAGCACATACTATTCATTGTAGTGGGCTTTGATCTACCCAATTTCTAACTGATCTAGATAATTTCTAAGAAAGTGTTTGTTTACTGCATGGCTCCTCTGACAGCTAGAATCACCTGTTAACATTACATGAATACTTTCTGAGTATCAAATGCAAGAGATTTCAAGGAGAATATTTTTCAGTAACAACTTTTCTGTTTGGTATACAGCTTTCCTGAATTCCAACTCTCTTGTCTCATCAAACTTGAAGGAAGCAGACATGAATCTGAGAAGCTTAGAGCTGCACTCCTTGGGTTAATCATATGTTTATAAGCTTTAATGTGCCTGCTTTTATCAAATAGGCATATTTTGTAAACAAAGTTACACACAGAATTGGAACTCTACCATAAATTTAATGTCTCATTATCATTATATTTTTTTTTCTTTTTTCTCTGTACCCTACTGACTGAATTCCCTCTATCTGATAACCCTATTGGACAACTTTTGCTGACTGTATTTTCTGATTTGTTGTGATTTTTGGTGGTGGTGGTTTTTTGTTTGTTTATTTGCTTGGTTTTGGGTGGGGGTTTTTTGTCTTGTTTTTCATTACTAATCAGTTCCTCCAGAAGTGCTCTTGAAAGGAACTATACAGCACTGGAAGATCCATTGACATAACTCTAAATAATAAACTGAGATAAACAGGTAGAATAAGGACAAGAAAGGAGTGAGAAAGATTTTAAATAAAAACATGAAACTTCCTGTACAAATCCAATTGTACCATAGGAAAATTCAGGTTGAAAGAAACCTCAGAATGTCTCTAACCCAAACTTAAGCTCACAACAAAGAGAGCTTTGAAGTCAGATTAAGTTAAACAGGGCTTCATCTACCTCGACATTAAAAACTTCCATAGATGGAGACTGCCCAGTCTTTCTGCATCATCTATTCCAATGCCTCAACTGTCCTCAAGAGGAAACAGTATTCCCTTACATCCAGCCAGAAATTCTGGTTTTTTCTCCAATTTATGCCCATTGTTTCTCCCCCACTCCCCACACCCCACTGTCAGCAGCCTGGCTCCATTCTGCTAAACCTCTGCTTTATCAATGTTGTCCCTGTTTATCAATGTCCTTCCTGTATTGTGGGGCACAAAAATTTGACCTGGTACCCTTGATGTGGTCCTCATGGCCTGTAGTGCCAAAGAGAGATAAATTCTAGTAATTCTCTGGAGTGACCCCCTTCCTCTACTGCCACATCTCTTTTAGTTTTTAAAAAGCAGTTGAAGAGCTCATAAGAACAGCTCTTATTCACAGGTCTGCAGCAGAAAAGATGCTACAGGCAGGTGCTGTGCTTGTAAAAGAAGTATTTCAAAGGATGGCAGAGAACTCTGTCACCATGAAAACATTTTATAGAGACTTTTTTAATTCTTGGTCAGAATTCTACACTGGAAAAAAGTTCCACAAACACTCACATTGGCTGTAGAGAGCTTGCTCCTCCACAGTGCCTTTTTTTGCCCACCAACTGGAGACACTCTTAGTGTGTGAGGCAGATGCTCCAAAAAAAAGTGCCTGTTCCAGACCATCTGTACTGATTGTTAACCCCATGCTTCAAGAATTTCTGCAACCTTTTAATATGCTTTATTGTATTACAGAACTTATTTTTTTTTCCTTTCTTTTCATTCACCCTCAACACTTCTCTACTCCCTTCAGATTCAGTAGATCACAACTTTATATTCAAAGAAAACGTTTAATAATAATCACTCAAAGAGATTTACCAAGACTGAATTACCTGAAGGCTCCAATTCCCAAGTTCCATTGAATTTCTGAGGGAATTTTGCACCAAACTCCTCCAGGTTCTTTTTTAAAATGTCATTCTTAAATTAATATTGTGCAACTGGAAGTATTTGCTCTGAGTATTTAAAAAAACAACATTGCTGTTCTGCTAGTTTAATTTTCTAAACATTCCTTGTCAAAGACCGACTCAATAGCCACATCAGGGTAAACCTAAGTGGAGAAAGAATAAGCTCCTCATTCAGTCACACAGTGCACTCCTGCTTGATTGGAATGGATATTGTACATAATATGTCCCTGCAGATGTTTTCTCCAGTGGGGCACATTGAATTTCATTTAAATGCCAAGGCTCAAAATCTAAAACAATGTGACTTTAACAAAAAATCTGATGAGGAATTTGATGAGAAAATGGCAAGAATTCCTGTGGCATTTGGGTAACAATTTCAAGCCCTCGTTTTAATAGAATAAACAGGATCATATTTCATTCAAAGCTGGCAATGAGATGAGCTTTGGGTATTACATTGATATAAACCAATAAAGAATTTGCAAATTTGAAGCACTAATTAACAGACACAATATTAAATGAAAAAAGTTTGCTCCAGGGGCAAATATATTTTGAAGACTTTAAACTTTTATTAAAAGACAATTTTGAATAGCTTCTTCTGCATTTGACTATTTTGTTAGTTTCGAAGAGGGGGTGTCTTGTGTTTTAAACTAACATGTTTAATATAGTTGGAATATAAATGAATAAAATAACAGTCTCTTTTCTGCCTTTCTGAAATAATAATTCAATGTCGTGTCACTTCAAAAGAAAAATATCTCCTAAGTTGAACCTACACTGCCAACAGCTGTGTAAGAGGATGTTAGTATTCTACCTCCACTGAACTCCAACACTATTTCTATTGAATTATTTTTAAAGTCTTATAGTGCTGAATCAAAAAGCACTTCTATTTAGAACCTGACTGTACTATTATGAGAGCCCCAGTAAAAATGTATAAACAACAAAAATTGGAACTTTTGGTTTACAGTTCATAGATGTAGTAGTAAGAGGATTTTCTCTACCTAATTGCAATGCTGCACGTAGTAGCCTTTTTGATACTACAATATCCAAGACTTATGTATCTAAAGACTCATACTTCAGAAAATGGGAATGTCAGCTAGAATATTAAGGAATGAAATCTATGAGACTGACCTTCAGATAGGATATTAGAGACTGTTTTTTGAAACAAGTGGTTATTTCATCCTAAGCATAATACCATCAAAATCTGCTGATGATAAAGTCACCTGCTCTGACAACTCAGCAGCTGTGCTTCACTTAAAAGCTGTCACAGATTTAATTCATTAGCAAGCCAGCTAACTTCTTGCTTCAAGAAATTATGGATTTTTTTACTTCCAAATGTTAAGGTACTATTTTTTTCTTTTACATTCTATGGGATAATTGTGCACCAGTATCTAATCATATAATGGCAGGTCCATGGTCCCTTATATCTTATCTTCTGTGATGCTTCCATTTTTTCCAACCACTTTCATTTTCCTTGTCTTTAATACAGCTGATTGTAGTACCTTTTTTTTTTCCTTTTTTATTTAAAGGAAAATTATGAGGTAAGTGTTTAGAAAGGTAATTGATCTGTAGTTTAGAGATAAAAGGCCTGATCTTTCCTTCTGATACTGAATGTGCATCAAAGTCAAGTTGAAGCACTTTACATGCACTGCTTAATGAAAAATTGTAGAAAATGGAATATAAAAAAAGCCATTAGCTATAAAAATAAATGACAGGAGGTTCTGCAACCCATTCACTGACAACTTGTGTATCACTTGGATTCAAAATCTATACAATTTACATACACACATGCAATACTGCCTAAGTTTTATGAACAACTATTCACAAAATCCCACATGTTGCATGTGTATGCCCATAATTCTGCACCTGAAAAATGCCCAGAATACTTTGGGGCTAGGATCCAAAGTGGGGAAGTCTGTATATTTTTAGAGGGTAGAACAGAAGGGCCACAAAAAAATAAATGCAAAGTTCAGAAGCAGAACAGGATCTGTTCCTCCCTCTCTATGTCAATGCATAATTATAGGACATAACCCCACATTAGAATAGTGATCTTTAATTTACAAACAGAACATCCAAGCTTCCTCATGCTTCTATCCCAGATTCAAAGTCTGGTTCAAAACCAAGGGAAAATAATCTCCCTTGGAGGCATAAAGGCAGTGTGAATAAGAATATACACTTTGCATGACAGAAGTCAGAGCAGAAAGCTGGCCCCATCCAGATACAATTTGGATGGGGAAAGAAAAAGAGACTCCCTGTCCTGTGTCATTCTGGGTGTGAGCACACATATTCCAAGACATGTAGAGAGCAGGACAGTCAACAAATCACAGAACTGTGGAATGTGCCGAGTCAGAAGGGACCATGAGAATCATCAGTTCCAACTCCTGGCCCAGCACAGCACCATCCCCAAGAGTCCCTGTGCCTGAGAGAATTGCCCAAACACTTCTTAAACTCTGTCAGGCTGGTTCTGTGACCACTGCCCTGGGAATCCTGTTCCAGTGCCCAACCACCCTCTGGGTTCCCTTAAACCTCTTCCTAAAGCCATGCCCAAAATAAGCTCACCACAGTACTCACTGTGATTACACTGTTAATAAACATTATTTATTTGCTTAGAAAAATAATGTGATGCTTCAGAAATGCTTCAGAAACAAATGCTTCAGAAGCAGAATGGAATACAAAGGCTGTTGTGCAGCTCTTCCACAATAACAAGGAGCCATTACAGAAATTACCTAATCACAAACCAAGAGAAAAAAAATTCAGGTATAGCAAACAATTACAATGTGGACAAGTAAACACATGGATGCAGTAAGCTGGAGAGGGTTATTACACACTACAGCTTCTCTGTGCTAATTCCTTCATTGTTACCACATTACTGAGGAATATGTTATATTTACCTAGAGTTAAGAGCAATCTAGGCTGCAGTTTGCAGCATAGTGCTGCTAGTTCATATTTTTGCTTTATGGATGCAGTAACTTGTTTGCCTACCCATCTCATTATAGAATTAAACAACAGATCATTTCACTCTTAAAAGAAAATTCTGTATTAAAAGCTACCTGCTTTATATCCTTCTATACTCCCCATTGCACCTCACTGGTGAATGCAATTTTCCAAGGAAATCTATCATAGCTCTAATATGTAAGATAGTTATTGATCTGTAAGTGGAATTATATATGAGTGAAGACATTTGCACCTGTACCTGTCACATTATAAGACACTTCTGAGTAGCTGATGGAAGGATTTAAGTATACTTACTGAAGCTCTAGTACAGTACTGAATCACTTAAAATACTACAGGAATGAGTGAAGGATCATGAACTGGAAGAACCAGTTCAGCCTGCACACTGCAGGGTCTAAATGTCCCAGGAGTACTGACAGAATACAGCTGCAGTACCATGGGCTGCTCACCAAACTGTCACTGACCACTAAAGAAAGTAAGGAATCCTGCTATGGTGAGAAAGGGAAGAGGGAACAATACTGAAAATACTAGCTCATTATCCAGCTCATCCCTTTATTACCCAAGGAAACAAAGTAACCCAGATATAAAGCAAAATCACAGACATTATGAAACAGAAAATTAAGTTTTGATGGAGAGGAGAAAATTTGCAACATTGCAATACAGGGATCCCAAATCCAGCCCAAATAATCCAAGCACAACCACACAACACAGAACTATATAAACTCAGCCATAGTATATAAAATTTCAGGTCAGCTCAGGCAGAGTACTCATGATTAACTCAAAAACTTCACTAACACAGCTAGAGAACTTTACTATAGAATATAAAACTGATCACAAATTTTAATCTTTAATTGTGAGTGAAACTTTTTTAATCCTATTTTATTTACAGCTAAAAAAAAAGAACTCTAGCACAGCAGAGGAAAAAAATATATTTGTGAAGCAATTTCTGACAAATGGGCCTGTAAATATTTGGTCTTTGCAAATTAAAGCTGCAGTAAATAAGAGTGGATGTCACTTCCTCTACAAAACATCCACATGTTTTTATACTAAGCACTACTAGGTACTCTTCCACATAAGAAATAGTCTTAACTGTACCAAGGAAAAATTACAAAGACAGAAGTTTTAAAACCACAAAACAGTATTTTAAAGGTAAATAAATAAACACTTTGTGTAACTTCTGCCTGTAATCAGCTAGGTTGAGAGTCTGCCAGCCATAAAAAACTGAATGGAATATTTAACCCAGAGAAAGGTAACTTCCACAGCTACAATAAGGTCTAGATCCTGCAAAGAGACACCTCCTTTGCAATGTCAATAGGAATATGAACATTTTATGAGGGTATATAAGAGTAGGCAAGATTCAGGTCTCAGATAAGGTGTACTGATGCTATCAATTCTCATGTACATTTCTGGATTAAGGGAGAGCTTTTTCCTAAACTAAGATCTATGAGTTCATGCTTTTCACTTCGATTACAATACTTTTAACCTGTCTAAAAACAGCCAAACTAGGTGAACCCTAAGTTTAGTGTACAAGGCCCTGAAACTTCAGTCTGAGAAATTCACCAGAAACATATCTTAGGTGAAGAAAACAGAGCATTTTAATTCTGGCAAAATTTGCTGAAAACTTCTGAAACCAGCACTGCTAAAATCAACTGGTCAGCCCAAGAAGTGGGCATCTTTGTTATCCAGTCACCTTTCTCTGTTTTACATTCAAGCTAATAAATAATCTAAACTCTTATATTAGAATTAGAAGTCTTTAATATTTCTAAACACAGTATCCTAAATAAGAACAGTCTCAAGAAAGCCACTGAGAAAAAGAACAAATGTCATTGTATACTTCTGAAAAAAAAAAAAAAAAAAAGCTTCAGGCTGTTTAAACATCTATGATTCTTGAGTCATTGTTTGAATCTGGCAAAACAAGGGCACTATGAATAACTCTCCTTTAAATACACAGCTTGAGCAAAACACTACTCTAGTTCATTCCCCCAAAGTAGCTTACTTTGCATAGCAAGTTATTGATATAACAGAATCATTTATTACATAGTAATTGTAATTTATATCTCTCAAAACTCTTCACTTCTGAGATGCTGGCAGAGATTTTTAAGAAATATATCCAAGAGAGCAATTCAGTAGCATGGCAGTTGAGCATCTTCAGTAGCAGTTTGGCTCTTTTGAGAGTCATTCCAATAAGACAAGCACACTACTGGAATAATCTCATTCTAAGCAGCACAAGCAGGTTCAGATTCCCACCAGCAGGCAGTAGGATTTTCAAAAGAAGACAAAAGAATAGTCAAGTATTAGGCAAGTTTTGAATATTAACAAAAATTTGCTTACCTATATTTTCAATAATAGCATATTAGAACCAGGTCAGGCTATTCAATTCCAGTTCAGCAAAGATTTTGTCTAATTTTCAAAAACTTTCAGTATTAATTTTATTTTCCTCTCCCTGAAGGCAGTGGGAACTGATAACAGGTTTCAGCATCAGAGTCAAGATAAGCCTCAAGCAATTTTAGAAGTCTGAGTATAAACTTTGCCACCTTGGCCATTGCTCAATATGTATTATAATCAAGTACACATGTACAAATGTTTCTTACTTTTTTGCTCTTTCTCCCAAAACACATATATGAATTCACGGACAGATGCAACAAATGAAATGACAATTTTAACTACATATGTAATTTCTATCCATATGAATTTGTCTCATTCAGGAAAAACAAAACAAAAACAAAAAATTCATGAAGAGCAGTACACAAATTTATTTCTATCACTTTTTGTGTAATCCAGCAGACTTTGTAACCATGCATTTCAGAAAGCACACCTTTTAAACTTACATGCATATCTGTTCTGTAACATTGCTCACATTTCCACACCTTGGAATGTAGCCTTTCATTAACAGAAAAGAATATGTCTGTTTATAAAACAGATACAATGCTGATTACGCTAAGAAATTACTTCATGGGTGACTCGGTGATTCTCGAGTGTGGCCCGGCTAGCTCCGTGATAATGTTTCTCTTCACTCGAGTTTCGAGCCAGCATATGTTTGTGGGGTTCACTGATTTTCTTCAAGAATCCAAGTCTATAGAGCGAGTAAAGAAATAAGGGGGGGACTCTTTCTCTGGTTTGCATTCCACAGTTTATTTCTGTGAAGGGGAATCCAAGAGACGAGAGACCAAGGATTTGGGGTCTGGGGGGTCTCTTTTAACAGGCTTTCTCGGAGGGAGGGAACATCAGAGAAAGAACCAATTATTTTCTCAGTTAGTACATCTTACAAACTTTCTACAAATCAAGGTTACACACACCAAGATAAGAAATAACAGACACCAACTTCTTCAAATGCCCACAAAGATGTAGGAGTATTCTTCACAGAGGGGCAGAGGGGGAGAAAGGGGGGGGGCTTGGTTTCCTGGCAACACAGGGGGGAAAGAAAGGGAAGGGAAGGTAAGCAAACCCTCTCAGCTTCCATAGCTCAGAGGCATTCTGGGACAGGGAAAAGTTACAAACTTCCGTGTTGGAAAGAAGGGTTCTCTCTTCTCCCAACCCCGTGCTTTCCTGGGCTAAAGAAACTTCAAGCAGCTGGAAATGCCAGCAGGGTCTTCTCTTTACTCTATCCGGCCTCTCGCCGTGGGGCTGAGGAGAGAAACTTCAGTAACCACGGTAACTTGACACCAGATAAACAGTTAGGGGAAAGAAAAACTGGGGGGTAAAAATCACAACTAAAAGATAGGAAAAAATACATTTCAGGCTATCAATTACAACACATGGGTTCCACCACTGCTGCTGCAGTAGGGCAGAATGTTTAGAATAAAGTTCATATGATGACTGCCCACTGACTTGTCTTATGGAATAAAAAAAGATGTCATCCATGGGAGGGGATTCAGGCTCAGTTCTCAATCATATCAGAAAAGACATAAACTTCTATTTAAGTATATCACAAGGGTTTCTGGGAAAAGGAAAATGTGTGTAACAAGCAGGCACTTCTGTGAAAAATACAAAATAGCCAAATACACAAGATATTATTGCTAGAGAATGAAGACATTGCCCAATTAGAATATCTCCTAGAAAAAGTGGCTTAAAAAAACCCCATATCCCAGGCAATCAGTATCTAATGACCACTTAAGGGAAATCTCTCAACCTCTCAACTCTTTCAAAACTTGTAATACTTAGAACTATGTAGGGCCCCACTTGCCAAACACTCCCTAGACTGTTTTGCTGTGGTTTGCACCTCAGGGTACAGATTTCTGAGAAAAGGGCCACTCTCTGTCCCCTCTGTGTCACACTTCTCAGGCAGTCTTCATGTCTCTCTCCCTTTCCATACAACCCTCTGAGAATAGCAATGGGGCAATCCTAGATGCACATACAGACTGGAGAACAAGATGCTGGAAAGCAGTGCTGGAAAGGGGAAAGTGACCTGGGGGTCCTGGTCAACAGAAAGTGGAATATGAGTTAGCAGTGCCCTGGGAGCCAGGAAGGCCCAACCATGTCCTGGGGACATCAGGAACAGCATGGCCAGCCAGGCAAGGGAGTGGATTGTCCTGCTCTGCTCTGGGGCAGCCTCACCTCGAGTGCTGGGGGAAGTTTTGGGCACCATAATGTATGAACAACATTAAACTGTTAGAGAGTGTCCAGAGGAGGACAACAAAGAGGGTGAAGGGCCTTGAGGCCATGTGAGGAGGGGCTGAGGGCCCTGGGTCTGTTCAGCCTGGAGGAGACTGAGGGCAGAGCTCACTGCAGTCACAACTTCCTCGGGAGGGGAAGAGGAGCAGCAGGCACTGATTTATTCTCTCTGGTGGCCAAGACCTAAGGCCTGAAGTTGTGTTAGGGGAGGTTTAAGCTGGATATCAGAAGAAGATGCTTCACCCAGAGGGTGGATGGGCACTGAAACAGCTCCCTAGGCCAGTGGTCACAGCACCAGCCTGACAGAGTTCAAGAAGTGCTTGGACAATGCTCTCAGGCACATGGTGGGGATGGTGCTTTGCAGGGCCAGGAGCTGAACTTGATGATCCTCATGGATCCCTTCCAACTCAGTACATTCTGTGTGATTCTGTTCTCATCATCAAGACCCATGTTAGACTACCAGATTTCCCTCCAGGATATGTACTGACTTGCCATACATCCATGCCTTCACCAGTTTGGAAGTCAGTCATACATATAATAACAAAGCCAGCAAACATGGGAGTTTTTACAAGATTTCCACATACAGTTCTTTTTGGGTGAGCAGAAGAGTCCACATCCATTTCTCTTTCCTGAACCTCTTTCTAAGCTCAGGCCTCATGGGTCAGTTCTCCCTCAGATACATACTTTTGAGTAGCCAACATTTTTTCACTAACAGTCCACACTCATTTTTTTAAATGTGTTTTTTCCTTTTCCCTTCCAAATCTCTTGCTTGCCCATGGCAGATTCTACAATGAATTTCCCTCCTCATACCTTTCCCTCACTAAAACATCCTTTAAAATGGTTTCTATAATTTTTTTTCTTTATAACCCTGAGCCATTTTTCCACTGGTGTCCTTACAAGAGCCTAGGACTCTACCACATAAATGGAAACCAATCAGGATTCATACATTTTAAATACACAGGGTATTGAAGCAATTTTTCAGTAGTAATTTTCCAGTAAGACTTTACTGTTCAGTTTCTTTTGACTACCTTTACTTTGCATGGAAAATGGTTTAATGAAAAACTGAAACTCAACCCTACATGCACATGTCTGGGTGCTGCCAGAACTCCCTTTCAGACTGCACCACACTAAGCAGAAGTTGAAGTAAATGTAAGCAGTTTTCCAGTTTCTCCAGGACCCTCATTTGGGTGACAGAACCTTTTATGTTAATTTCCCAACATTTAATATTGATTTTGCTTACACAGGCAATGTCCAGTTAAAGAAGTAAAAGGAAGAGAATCAAAAGACTCCTTACACGACTAAGCTTTGATTAATCCTGGGTAGTTCTTCAGGGTTAGAAACCCAAAAAACACGTGACTTTGAAATTAGAACTGTTCAATGAAATTAAAACAGATGCATGCTATGCTAATAAGAGAAAAGAGATGCTATATATGATAACAGTGGGTTTTTCAAGGCCTGAAACATCAGTTTCAGTCAAGATTTCAGAGGTTAATGTAACATAGTATGGGGGATAAGTTCAATTTACTCCTAGCGTCAGTAGGAGCTTAAAATTTTACATAATTTTTTTTTTGTGATGAATATTACATTTGAGTTAGGTAAATTACTCATAGTATGAAAACATAAACTGAGGCAGAGGAATTCATGTTCTTGGCTGAAATCACACAATATTAAGCTAAGCCTGCTTTAAAAAGACATAAAGTACGCCACTTAGAAATTATTGTTGATGAAAATCAAGTACCTAATTATAATCAAGTAGTAACAAGTTAAGCTGTCACGTGACAGTAAAAATGAAAAACACAAGGAAACCTGCAGGCTTGTTTTCTGAATGCAATATATATAGGTTTGGAGTGCTTTCCAAGTTATAAACTCTCATTAAAGCATTATCTAAAATCAGGACATACATCTTGCAGTATATTATTTTCCCAGGGCAGTCATCTTATCCTGCATCCTAATGTACATCCTGTCCTGTTGCCATGCTTTTTGTGACAGTGTGCTTCTCCTTCTCTGTCTCAACCTGAACTCTGTCTCCTGTAAACCTGGACAAGTGATAACCACCAGTGGTGGTCCTAATAGATGGATTGGTATTGATGTCTGCATCCAGCTTAAAGTGGATTCAGGGGAGACATAACAACACAATAGCCAAAGGCTAATTTGAGCAAGGCATGCTCCAAACCACAATGTTGGTCAATACCCTACTCAAGCCAAATCTGAGCAAAGCTAACATCTGTAGTCAGTATACAAATATGACTACAACTCAATCATCTCATTCCATATATTTATGGACAGCCCAGGGCCCATTAAAGTCTCCTGAACAGCAATGGGCTGCCTATTAGGATAAGTACCTGAGTAGGAATGCTAAAATTATCCTTACTGTATCAAATACTTGGTAAGTGAATTGGGAATAAACACACTGAAACTTTGAAATCTTATCTAAGTGATATAGAGAAAAGGATGTGCATACATAATTCTTTAGACATAAATCATTCACCAAGTCTGGGACTAAATCTGGATCCAGCCGCATCTAAACTCCCGAGGAGTTTAGAATGAAACGGGGGCTCCTTCTGAACCACATGACTCAACAGGAGGGTCTCAGTTCTTTCTGACCCTGTTCACAAGCATTAAATACTCACATGTACCTTGCAACAGATTTTTGTTAAAGCAGTCACATTTACCATAGAACTTTGCTCACACACTGCCTAATGAAAACAAAATGCAATGTTTCTTCTTGTGAGTGAAATGCATGACTCTATGCATGACAATTTTCCACCAGTTTAAACCAAATACTCATAATGAAATCTAACAATTCTTTAAAACTATTATACAATATTCATTCCTCAAACATCAGCTTTCACTGTGGGCCACACCCACATGGTTCTGAGTGCCCTCAGCTGCAATCTGATATTCACTTTAGCTTAAAAACTCATAAAATTGATTACAATACCACATTTAACTGATAAATTCTTCAGGACAAGTTATAATTTTATTTAGGATAAATAAGAGCAAAAGGTAAAAAGCAAAACGGAAGTGAAAAGCAGTGTAGTTTCCAACACATTGGGCACTTGTACTCCATTTCACTGCACTTATGGAAAACGGCCTAAGAAATATAAAAGAAGACAGTGAGTCTTATAGTTGGAAGTTCCACCCTATGTAGTCATTTATTTCCTTCTGAGATTGTTCAACAGACATCAAAATCTCTTAAGTTGGTAAATATTAAGGGAAAGGAAGAATGCAATTTTTTTCTTTGACAGCTGTATAATATCTAGGCATAAAGGGAACAGCTGATACTGATAGTTTTCATGACAAGCTATATGAACAGTGAAGTCATATATATTTATGCAAAGTTTAAAAAATAGCTAGGTTATTTAGGAGTGGCACAAAGGGTAGTTTCTCTCACTTCAAAAAGGGTGTTTGTACATACTATGAATACAACTCATCCAAATGAATGACATCACCAAATGTAAGAAAATTTAGCAGGAGTACTTCTGTAAACATTGCATCAGCTTTTTTTTTTTTTTTTTTTTTCTATTTTGGGCCTGAATGGGTCAGAATCTCCACAAACCAGACTGATTAACAATTATGAAGACTGTTTACATTCTAATATGATGAAATGGAAAAGAAGTCTCAGAAAGCTTATCCCTTAAAAACCCCATAGTACAGGTTAATTAATTTTCAAGGCTAAAAAGCATCATTAGATTATTTTATTTGACCTCTTACATAACACGAACTTTAAAATGTCACCTAGTTCTCCTTGCACTAAGTCAAATGACAAAATATCACTGCCTGAATGCACATCTGCTCTACCTTCCTCAGAACTGTACTTCCATAGTGTACAGAAAAATGTCTGCAACCAAAATGGGAAAATGAAAGGTTTTAATCTAAAACAGTAGCATTTCCCCCTCTTACAGCAAAACACCATTTGTTTGGTACAAGGAGTTATTCTGCAGCCAGCACTAACTAGACCACTTATTATTGTAGCCTGTCCAATTCCTCATCCAAAACTGCAAGTGGTATCCAACATGTACTGAGAGCCCAAGGATACAAGAATTAGAGCTGTAGTGACTCTAGCTCAATGATTCTTTGCTATGCAGTATTTGGGGTTTGCTCCATTACAGAGAAACAGATTTACCGCAACTCATGGACATTTATTCAAGCTTCAAGCAGCAGATAAGTCAGTTCAAGCAAAGATGCATTACAGTATTAATTATACTAACAGAATGATCTTTCTGTTATTGTTCATGTGGATTTACTGACAGGAGGCGAGTAAAGAATGAAAAGTAGTGACAGAAGAACAAAGCTGACAAAAGGCCTAAGAGCAAACGCTGCCTTATGTTAATCATGAGGCCATAAATACATGAGATTTTTTGGCTGAGCAACTTTTATTGGTTAGCAAAAAGAGGATTTTAAGATAGTCCTTCTCTCTCCATCGTCATTTCAGCATTAGTCTAACTTCAGAATTTCAAGACTGGCAAACTGAAGTAGACAGTTGTGCCTCCTACCAAACCAACTTTATACAGATGCCCAGCAAATACAAAGGCTGTTATAATGACTGAGAAGTGGGAGGAATGAACAGTCAAAAAACAAGAGGTTGTGTACAGATTTCAGTACTAAAAGCTCTAGCTGACAAATCTGCTAATCAAAGAGAAGGGTTTGAGACATGTTTTTCCACACAAACACACAAATGACCTACAGTGCAGTTTTCCCTGTTGCATATATTCAAGTACCTGTTTTGTATTTCGTATTTGATGTCAAGAGTGGACTGTTTTGAAATGCACCTTAATATTATAGTAAGTATGATTGATGAGGCTTATTAAAAAATCTATATTAGAATGTGGGGGAGCTAACTATCAAATTATTATTTTTTAAAACTGTTAAAGAGAAAATGCTGATAAAGATCTATTACCAAAATACTTCTTCAGGAGCAAAGAAGCTATTGAGGAGTGACATTAAATCGATTCAATAACAGTAGTAATGGAAGGGAGTTTTAAGGTTTATGCTTTAACTGCATTAAAGAATTCTGAAGAAACAAAAAAACAATTAACTGGTTTTTCAAACTGCAGCATAACTCAGCCCTTCTAGCACTTCTAGCATACACAGAGTTGAAAGCTAACTTTCCCTTTTAGTATGACAGGTAGAATTGTCACTTAGGCCATCAAGCCATTAAACCAGTTTTTAAAAAGTATTTTGTAGATTCTGTAACATTCTAGAGAGTTTCCTGGTGCTTTTTCAATCAACAAAATCTGACTAAAATTGCTCTAGCTGACCTTCCGATTAATGGCCTTCCTATAGCCTGTCATGCTCACAAGGAATTTGGGGAACAGTTAGGATTCATCTGGAAGCAATGTAATTTCTGCCTTTGTCTTTCTTTTCTGGACGCTAATGGCTTTAAGTCAGTCCTCTTCACTCAGTGTATGACACGTACAGCCATTCTATTTCAGTTGTCCATTAACTTCAAGCACTATGACAAGAACAAAGCAACTTCTCAAAGGAGTTCAGCTATATGTACTGAATTTCTACAAATCACTTATTAGGTGCCCTTTTCAAGTACCACTAATGTTTACCTGAGTGCAACAGTGTCAATTTTAATTAAAAGTGGCTGCTTAAACAAATGCAACAGGTTACAAGGCTTGTGGATTCAACATTAGTGTTATTGTTCAGTTTCTCCACATATTTCTGATTCTTTTTTCCCAAAAGTTACCTACCTTTTAAAGCAAGAACTGTGGGAAAAAAAAAAAAAAAAACAATAAGCAGAGAAACCTACAGTTTGTGGTCTGAAGTCTAAGGCCTGAGCATGGTACTTGATACTGCCTCCTGGAGACCATGCAAAGGACAGACTACAGAGAGCACTCCAAAGCAGAAAGGAATACATCCATTTCCTTGGGTGCTTACAGGATCACTGACATAAACTGCTAAAGGGCATAGTCTCTATTCTGAGAAGAGACACCTGTAGTCCTACAAGCTTTTTAAATAAGATTTCTGCTCCTTAAATATTTATTACCAAGATTCAAGCAACATCCTCTGGAAATGGCTTTAAGAAACATGTCTGACTGTGTTAACATTTTACTTAGTTGTACCAACCTGACACCTGGTCAATGTCTGTATTAAGGTTACATTACAAAGCATTTCAATTGCATTTTTATTCACCATACTGTTTTAAATAAATGAGAAATTACCCATCTCTTATTATTGGGACACTAATGAGATCAGAAGTCTCTAGGTATTGTTGAGAGGTTGGAGAAGCTCTCAACTTCTGTAAAAATATTCTTGTCAGAGCCTCGCTTACCAGATAACACAGTACAGTTCCATTTGAAATCAGTTGACATTTATGTCTATGTGGCAAAGGTGTTTTATTCTGACTCAATTGTATTTGGTCTGATCAGGTTCTGGTGAAAGTTAACAGTAATTTGCCCCTTCTCTAGCCAAATTTTCCCAGGACCAGCCATTTCTGTGAAATGATACTTGCAGCTATGCTTTTCTGTATTCCTCAGTGACAAAAATTTCTATCCTAAGCCTCAGGCACAGCGAGAAGCCAATTTAATTTTGATTCTCTGCTACTTCTCTCTCTCTATCAGACAGCAAGCAATATTCAAAAGATACATTATTTCAGAAGAAGACTAAACCTATATGTAGAAACTTCAGTGTTGTACTAGATTTTCTCCTTTCTGAGCCCTCCATCTACTCTTTGCAGAGTTACATGCAATGCAGCAGTTTAAAGACAGCCTGCCCTTCAATATACAATCATCTCCTTCTAATGTGTGTCTTAGGACTTATTGCCCAAGTATTATCCTTTCTACATCTACTCATATTTTAAGAAAACCCAGTCATCACTGGGATGCAATTGAGGAATCTGTTCTCTCTAACCCCAAGCCTTCTCTGTTAATCTGAATCCAACAGACCAAAGAAAATTTCTACAAGAGTTTCAGGCATTTAACCCTACAAAGCCAACTACTGTCTGTCCATCTGCCAAGTGCAAAGCTGCTGGTAGAAGTGGATATAGAATAGTGGTGTCTATGAAAAGAGATAGCTGAAGAAAAAAACAGCAAGATGTCAGATGCCCAATGCACTACCAGAAAAATCAAAGTGCTCAGCTTCATATAAGATGATACCTCAGGAGCTCTGAGATCAGGGGAATTTTTGGTAGAAGATTCTCCAAAATCTTCTATGCCAGTTACTTGTCATTATGAATATAATTTTGTAGGTGAATTGGACTTACAGACTCAGATATACAAACAAAATATAGAAATAACCCTCTACAACTAGTAAAGCAATGTGGTTTTACATTCTTCTTTATCTATCTGAGGATAAAATTTTCCAGAATGTGTTTGCCCATGTAACACAAGCTAATAAGGCTAACAGCAAGAGATAAGTTTAAGCTCTCACAGAAAGGCATAGAAAGAAAAAAGGGATCAACATAGAGCTCTATAGGTGACTGCAGAACCCCCATGGATCCTTACTGCTCAGCTTCCTATTTCACTCCCCCTTTATAGCAATGTCATAAGAGCTATCATCACCTGTATCATTCCGATACCCTGTTCTCCAAAGGTACTATCTGCCTCTCCCTCTGTTCCAAATGCATTTGGGCCATTCCCTCTAGCAGTTTGCTGCCACCTGAGCAAGGTTTAGCTTATACTCACCCATGTAATTGGAATGGTGTTCATTTTACACTGCCAAAGAAGACTGTACATGATTGCCTATGTAACCACAACCAGCCCAATCACCTGGAAAAGGCCACAATTTGGCACTATTTGTCCAGCTTGTTTTTGTTGTTGTCAAAAACCTGTAACACATATTCCCAGCTTGAATATAACAAATATCTATGTAAGAATTTAAAAATACATAAGCTTTTCAAGTCACCGCTTCTTAAATGCGGGACAGAATCAATCCCCTATTGTCACCTCTCTTTTATCTTCACAGAGTGCGACCACATAGTGCACAAAAAGTCTTTATTATATTCACAGACAATGCAGCTGTGTAATAATGCTTTGTCCTTCAGTGCAAAATCATTTTTTGCTGACGTGTGTCTTAGGACCCATAACACTGAAACATCTGAAAATAGTGATTCATTTTAAAAATTTCATTTGAACATCTGCACTAAACAGAATTTACAAAGAAAGAGACATTATTCTGATCATACAACTTCACTGCTTTATGTTTCCTACAGCTCAGAGTCACCCACAAGGGATGATATTAAAGGCTAGTTCTTTTCTGCATGTTGCTAGACAATTTCCAATTACAATAAAAACCTAAATTTCAAGGTAAAATTCCATTCTTAAGATTATATCCATGTTTAAATGCCTAAAAATCCAGTCATTAAATAAATGAAAAGGAATTTTTTTAAAAAAAAATCTCAAACCGGAAATCCCAAGGGTACAGGCATGTACTGGGCTGGGGGTACCAAAAAATACAATGAGCTACGGAGCATTTTTTAAAGCAAAATGCTTCCATGTGGTCCTTGAGAACTATGTACCTGTGTATGTGCATGACCATACAGACATACACACTGCTATTAGGGCAGCCTGCCCTCATCTGCTCTGCTGCAGCTCTTTCTGATAATTGAAGTCATGTAACAAAAGGAAATCTCACTAGCAAAAATAAATGACTCAGGTCCTGATGATTTTGGAAAACATGGGAGAAATAGAAAGGTGAATTACAGTGTAAAGACAGAAATCAGTTTTACGTGAAAAATCAGATGATGGGTTTACATGACGCATGAGTACAACCCAGTCACTCTGTAACTTTTGAAAGGAGTTGCATTAAAGGCTGAAGGAGAAGATATTTGCAAAGATAGTCACTGATACTAAATACAGAGAGGAGAAATAAGATCAGGAAATGCAAAAACAATATAGGAGACAAGCCTTAGAAAACATTTCAACCAAGCTGATGACAAAATTAGCTTGGTTATATTACAGTTAGGGTTTAGCATTAAATGCACAATATAAGGTAAAAACAGTTTTTTAAAGACATTTTTTAGCCTACAACAAATTAACAAAAATCACAGATATGGACTTCATCTAAAATAACCAGTATTAGATAGATGAATAATGAAACCTCTTGTTCTAATAATGTACAACTTCTTACCATGAATGTTGATAACAGTGTAGTTTATCATGAAAAGTGGGACTCAAGAAAAGCTGAATGGAACAAGTAGATTGTCTATAAGGTAACTGTGACTAAACAAATAGCTAGCAGCATTTCATTCTGATTAGACAGGGTCTGCATAAATTAAAGAATTACAATTATGTCAGGAACTACATATAAATGAAGCTGATTGTAATACACCAGGAAGTACATTGTTACTATTTACTATGAATCCACATACATAAAAACTTTGCTTACTCTTGTTTTGCTCCCAGCATGCAGAGTACATTAACCTGTCCAATTTCACATAGTAACCAATTGTGACTATTACAATCTATATAATTTATCAGATTTAAAAAAAAAAAAAGAAAGAAATCCAAGCAACACCTTTCCATATGGCCAATTAGTAAAGTCATAAAATGCAGCAAATATATGATGCTATATTGAACATCTGTGCTGGTTATCCTATGGGAATTTTTAATAAAGGACCAAACAGCATATTGATGTTAATTCTATGTTACCGGGACTTTAAATAAAAAACTAAAATAAATAGCATCCATTAAACTGATCATACTGTTGTAACTCAAATTGTGTTTATTATGCTAATGGAACATGAAATTAAGAAAAAGACCTTTATGCCAGTGGAATTAATTAATGAGCTTTATGAAGGCATTGGGATGTAATTTATTTCTAGATAAGTAAGTCTAATTTGCAGTTCCATGGGTCTCTGCAATGCTGATTGTAATAGTTATTCCTGCAGATGTGCTGCTCACAGCATGTCTTTCCATTAGAACTGAACACCTCATTATATAAACTGTACCTAATTAAACATAATACAGTGGTGACTTGTTAAACTGGCCTTTTTAAGTCAGCAGCTGCCTAAGCTAATAATACCATATACAAGATTTATATCATCTACCATATAATACTGATATTAAAATATACTGCCCAAGGGATTGACAACTAATTTACCAGTATGTAACAGGTACACTTCAGATTCTGCCATAGAGATTAAAGACTACTAGTCTATAAAAATCAAATTAATTAAAGTTTATTTGGAGTTCTAAGTAACTATAAAAGTTTCTTAATAACTTTTTTTCTTCCAACATTTTATTTTTAAAAAACATAATCAGAGAATAAAACTCTTCCTGTGTTCTTTCTCCATATCTGATGGGCCATTTTCCTAATGTGGTCTAAATTATTAAAATGTTTGAACACAATTAGGTATGTACATACTGCCCTTGCTTCAGGCAAAACAAAAGGAGAAACTGACAGAAAGACAGTATAGAAGACTGAGAAAAGACAGATACAGCTATTTCTTGAATTTTGCACGTTTGATTCTGTGACTATTCTGTATATGTCCTTTCCACCAAATTGTAGACAGATCTCATATTCAAAATATGACAGATTCCATGAAGTCTATTTTGGTCAGAAAATAAGGAAGTGGGAAAATACACTGAGAACAGATTGAGTTTCTCATAAGGTAACATATTACAAAGCGAGTAGTAGTTATTTATTAGTAGTTAGCTACAAAATAGTATTTTGCATAAACCACGTCTAATCATGAAAACTTTCCATTCTATATACTTCCTGTGGTTTAAGACTTGTTTTCTGTTTCTCTCTTCTTCAGAAGCTGGATCCACTGTCACCTCATGTTCCAATGTAGAGCAGCACTGCTTTTGTTCTTCCCATTTTTCCAGTCTCTGGAGGAAGTGGATACGTTTTACTCACTGATGTATCCATGGAACTACACAGTTATGCCTTTTCCCCACAGAAGCCTGTGATTCTTCTTTCCTTCTTTCTCAAGTATGCAGATGTAGCTCATTTTCCACTCTTACTCTAGGCTATAACTAAACCACCTGAAGACATGTGAGCAGTTCTGCATATTGCTGCCATCTCTCTCTGAATGAAGAAAATTAGGCTCAAATTCTAAACATCTTTTGACATATGCGACTTCAGGCAATACCTTTAAAAACATGTACAAATTTAGTCACAGCCTTGAGTCCATTGATGTCCAGTATCAAGAAACAAGTACAAAGCTGAGAAACATCAGTGTGTTTTTTCAGTATGGACTTTTAAAGTTTCTGACAATATTCACTTTCTCAAACAACCTTCAACCTTTTCTTGCACAGAGGAGTTAGAAAAAACACAAAAAAGTAAACATGGTCATACTGCTTGAAGTCCATCACTTTATTTGGATTCTCTTCAACTTTTGGAAGAAAAGAGTCAGAATGAGATCAGATTTGCTGAGTCACTTTCTCTGTCTTGCTGAACACATAATAAAAGACAGTGTTCTTAAATAAACAAGTGTTTTGCTTTTGTTTTCAGTAAGCTGTGGCAATCGAACCACAATCCTCTTTTAAAGACTGCTGCTCTGATGGCAAACTCTGTCACTCTCATACACCTCAATATCTGCAGTATCATACCTTACTTTTAAGGTTTCATGGTAAAGACAGTTTGACAGTCATTCTCCTTGCCACAATACCTGAATTATTCTGAACTGTGGTGTGAAATACATGAATCACTGCAAATTCAAGTGAAATTACAGTTTCTTATAAAGTTACAAATTCAGAGAAGAAAGATCTGTTCTGTCCAAAAGGATGTGCACCAAGTAACAAAACTATGTGCAATTTAACTTTATTGGCAGAACATGAGGAGCAGGCTCCCAGACTGAAACAGCTTGTGCACAACCAGCTCATGCTACTAACAGAAAGAGGATTCTTGCAATAGAGCTGACAGCACACTCAGAAGAAACTCAGCATTCCAGGATAAAGAATAAAATAGAGAATTTACAGTTAGAAGCAAGACATGCAGTATGTATGTATGAGAAATAATTTCATTGTTTCCCATAATCAAATGTGTTTAAATTCTGTCATTACCAAGGCTGCGTTTTAATTTCCTGTTAGTTACCATTTGCTTCATGCTTTCAAGACAGTCTTCCGACTATTTAATTCCTGTACTTAATTCTTGCTTGGGATCTTTATTGCAAAATCTTTTATTATAAATAATCACTGTACTAAAACAACTTTCTTTATTTTAACGGATACTGCTTCAATTCAAAACCAGAGCCTAATTTTTTCCTAAAAGTCACATTTAAATTGCTTCACTATCTCTCAGTAATCAAATATGAAATGTAACAGAACAGCAACATAATTTGCTGAGGGTAAAATTTAGTAGAATCAATCAACAATAAGAAGAAAATAGGAGCTTGTGAGCACCATGGGTCCATTATAATTATTATTTTTAATTAAAGTATTCCAGATACACATTAATTTTCTTTGCTCACTACTTTTATTGTTTGACTTGCCTTCAAATTGGAACTTTGAGCACTTTGAAAAATAGGTTGAAAGACTTTCTTGTTTCACAACAGATTGAGTAGTTACTTCTCCATTTGCTGCCAAAATGCATTTTAGTAACATATCACAGCTAAAATCCTCCATGATTCACCACAAATGTCTTCTGTCTCTTAAAGCAACGTAAAACTAGGAAAATATTTTCTCCATACCATATCAATGAAAGTACAGAAATCTCACCAAATGTTTAAAGACATCTAACTGGATCTTGAATTTGAAAAGCATTTTCTAAAGTGTTATTTTAAAATTAAGAACCTTTTTTAGTGTCTCCAAAAAGAAAATAAAATTTCTGTCATTATGCTCCTAAACTATATGACATATTTAAAAATATTAAAGACAAAAAATGATGATAAAACTAACCCCTTTAATGAGATCAATAAGATTTATGCATTTTATTAAAATTTCAACTATTTTATAGGAGAATTTTACAGTTTCTTATCCTGCCTGATTCTGGTGAAAAAAAAAAAAATTCTAAATACAACAAGGGTGGATTCACAAGCCTACTAATGTGATTGAGTTTTAAATTTACACTTTCAGGAAACTGACAAAATTGAGAAAAATATCCTCATAATTAGATGCTTATGTGAGCTGAGCTTCTAAAACCTTTCTGAAAAAGTGACTCTCAACTGGTTTGATCTCACAGGTGCCTAGGAATACTGGCTTGAGAGTTATACTGTCTATTTAACTTCTGCTTTTATAGTAAAGCAGTTATTCTGGAAGCATAAAAAAGATCTCAGACTGTCACTAATAGCTGGTTTTCAACCCCCTTGGGAGATGCAGAAGGACAAACAATTGGTGTCAACCAAAGTGTCTCAGAAACTTTCCTCCCTAGAGGGAACTAAAAATATGCAATAATATGGTCAGAAGGGAAAACAATATTCCATAATAAAGACCCCACAAAAAGACAGCTATTTTAGCCTATTACTGCTACCATAAAGTCAAAAGAAGCTGTTGGATGAAAGAAAATGTTATGAAATTACTCATAACTTATTTTTCCTCTCAAGCCAGATGCAGAAGCTTATTGTCCACTGCATTGCCAAAGACCTGATTCACAGATACTCTAAAATTTTACTTTTTTCTGAAATTCTTCAAAACATAAAAAAAACCCACTTTTTAAAAATTTTAGCATACCATTGGCTGAAAAATCAGTATTACATGGTGAATTTGGACAATTGCAGGAAACATAAACATCATCTTCTTCCAAATAACTCTACAACAAAGCAAAACCTCCTAATCCACACTCAAGACAACTGAGAAACAGGAGAAAAGTGACAATCATTAATGCCCTGCACTATCACTTCGCCAACAAGACGGTAATTTTTGGAAATTCTGAAAAATTACTTGGAAGACAAAGAGAATGCATATGCATGTTAAAATGTATATGCATGTGCAAGAAATTCTTTTTGCTGCCAGAACTCAGATACCGTAACACTGAGTAGTCACGCACACACTTTGACAGAACAGAACTGACAGGTTTGTTAATTGCCAACAAAGTTACAGCACTAATATCTTTTCAATTATAATAATATTTTCATGATTTGAGAGGCCAGTCTCCATTCGCCACGTGCATACCATAAAGAACACTAATGAAATGCTGTAAGTAGAATTCAGACAGTTGTTTCTGCTCCCAGCAAGGACAGAAATCTCCACTGACTTCAGTGTAAACAGAATCAGGCCCTTCATGTGCTTATTAAATAAAGCAGACACTTCTGTCTCAATCGTCTCTGAATACATGCTTTTGATGCCACAAAGGAGATAAGACGATCTGATAAAAGTAATAGATGAAAGTATATTATTATCTATACTATCTCCATTATAAGATATAAAATACTCTGTAGTGTCTGTGTGTATTACCATAAGCTACAGTGAAAGCTGACCTGTTTTCCAGAGGACAGATTTTTAAGTATGATGCTGAAGCAATTTTTGATGACATACTTTTCTACAACATTTCTCATGCCACTGAAGATTAGATATGTCTGCAAAACACAATATAAATACAGTACCAGAATTTTATCTTATCCCTTGGCCACTAGCTATGAAATACACATTCCAATATCAGCTTCTATACAAATATGAATCAGTAGGACCTCTTTGGAATTTTTTTAAAAGACAGACATTGTTGTTATTGCCATGTCACTAACAACAAGAATTACTATTTTTTAATTGCATGTTCTCTTTCCTCCCTCTCAGGAGGCTCCAATACAGAATCCCTCTACAATATACTTTCAAAGCACTGGCATTCTGAGTGTAGATTTCTTAAGCTTTAGAAGCAGATTCTCATAGCACCAGGGTAAAAAACAGTAAAAAATCCACAGTTGGAAGCACAGCTTCCCAGTGATGGAATAGCCCCATTTGGTAGGTCACAAATCTGCAGGGAGAGACAAAAAGGTGGGGTTTGCACACCAGCTGGCCTTTGCGGAGAAGAGATGTGAGCTATTCTCATTCAGATGGTGCCTCAGGAGACTCACAGGCTAAGCCAGTACAATCAGGTGACATTGTTTTCAAGACCCAGAGCACCATTGAATGACAATTTAATACATTAGGAGGTGCACTGAAGTAGTACTACAAGACCTTAGCTAGGCATGTGTGATGTGCTCTGGAGACTTTAAACTCCATAAGGAAGGGCTTATACAAGGTGGGAAAGAAAGGAATGTTATTGACTCTACAAACAGGGAATCAAGTCAGAAAGGATTTTGGCAGAAAGCTGCTGAATGATTAGCATGTGAAGGAATCCTGGGCACAGTGGATCCCAAAATAACACTGCTGCTTGCCAAACACCTCCTAGTCTCCGGCCTGCACCAATTACTGAAATATACACACAATAATATTCAACAGTGCTTGAAATTATTTTTTTCTGAAACTGAGGCCATCACAAATTCAACACATGTAGTGGCATAAGGTAAGGGGAAAAAAAAACACCAAGAAGTTTTAGATTCCTCCTCTCTGCATAATGAGCCAGATTCTCAGCTAATGCATAGCCTCATTTTTCCATTCATACCTATTGAGCTCTGACATTCTGTACAACTGGTATGTTTAACAGCAGGGTAAGAATAAACCTATAGACCCAGCCTTAGTACTTTCCAGACCCACACAAGCTCATAATGTGGTGAAAGGTCACAGAGCTGTTCACATTTCTACCCTTTGCCCAATATCACAACGTCAGCCATCCATGAGGTGAAAATGTGCCCCAGCACCAAGTTGTCAAGCTTAATGATTGAGTCTTCCTACAAAAGAAAAAAAAGCTCAGTTAAATCTAAAAGCACACACACAAGTTCTGACCTCTGGTGGGAAAAAAGAATGTGTATTTGTGCCACTTTTAGCTTTTATTAGTTTCCCACCAAATCTCCAAATACTTCTTCTGACTTATTCCAAATTTTCAACTTTTAAATAACTACATTTGCAGCTCTGCTAATTTTGCTGCTCTGGGAACACAGCAAAATCTGGCTGCCACAACTGTGGCTCTTTTGTGTTCAAAACTGCATCACTTATGTATTTAAAAATACATATGATATTTATAAAGCCTACTCAAAACATTACTGAATTGTCCCATTTTCATGTTTTCATGACAATTTATATGTTTTCCATATGGGCAAGTGCTGACAATATGATACAAGCTTAATGGAACAAACTGCGGTTTTCTTTATTGTTTTGGCATCAAAAATCTGCACTTGCATAAAAATAACTCTCTCCTCTATTTTAAAGGGATGACTTTTCATTAATGCAATTTTAAGGGCAACTCTCTCATTTTACTTAAAAATGGATCAGAAATTTTCACTGCTTACCTGTATTTGGGAACATTATAAATCTATTGTAAAAAGCAGCTGACATCCACAGAGTGCAGAATTATTCAGTTGAGTTTTCTATAACTTAGTGTGAGCTCCACAAAAGACTCAGGTTCAGGAGGGGAGGGAAAGATGTCTCACTCTTTTTATCCAAAGGCAGACAGATACTTCCACATCATTCCTCTACTTCTGTTTTCTCCCTTCAACTTTCCAAAAGAAGGAAGAGCTAATGCCTTCGAGCATTAGGAGGACTTTGTGTGCCAAAAGTCTAAGGCTGAAAAAGCTGACAGTAAATTATTTCTTTAAAATTTCTCTAAGTCCAATATGGCACTGAGAAGAACTAATATTCCTATACTCCAATAGCATATGTACTTCAGCCACCTCCATCCAGCCTCTGCTGCCTCCCTCTCCCTACCTCACCACAAAGCTGTCCTTGCCTTCTACTTTTCTTCTCTTCCAATTACTGCAGTCCTAATGTAGAGAAAGCTTTCCCGACCTGAAGCTCCTCAGTAGGCAGTCAGACGAGCCAACCTTCTCTTCATTTAATCCAGCTCCTACACACACTTCACAACATGACAGACATGTCAAATGAGCCATCCACCAGGCCGCTGACAGCAGTTTCTAGGGCATAAGAGACACCGCTGATGGAGGAGATTGTTAGAGGAAGTCAGGAAGACAAGAAGCCATAGGTAATATCACAAGTGCCCTGCTGAAATCTGACAGCTTAATGGGTATGATACTGCTGGTTATTTTATGTATCTCAAGTCTAGGCCTTGAATAATTACTACTTACTACTGAGAAGCTAAAGTGGAAAATAGATTTTGCCAGAGTTAATAACAAAGGCTAATGCTATAGAAGTTGTGGGTAACAGGCACCACCTCAGTCACAGTCTAAAACATTTTATTTTCTAAGAACTGAATATTGATGGAAGCTGCTATGCAGATGGAACAAAACCAAGTTAATTCACCCACAGATAATGCAGCTGGTATCATATACAAACCTTCTCCTAGGCAGCCTCTCTCTGGGATAGGCATCAGGTGATCTGTTTAAGAAGCAGGCTTAAAAGATAGCTGACTCAGACAGAGTCTCTGGGTGAGTTTCCTATGAACCAGCTAGAGATACTCAGCCACCAACTGGTGCCTCTTCCTTCAAGGAGAACACAGCACCTCCACCAACTGTTCTCTTTTGAGGTGACTCACCTTGGTGACACTACTGTCCCTAGACACACATATACTTCCATTTGTAACTCTCATGCCTGATGGGAGAAAATCTGCTTGTGCTAGAACACTGGAACAGTTTATGGATTGTCACTTCCTTTTTTTAGTAAGACTTATTTTGATCAGTTGTGTGGGAAGTGTACTTCGCGACAATTTTACTGCCTTCTGTACACATCCTCCCATTCTCACAGCAAACTGACACTTTGCACTGGTTTGGCCTTCTTTTTCTTCATGGTAGCTTGTATGGGGCTGTGTTTTGGATTTGTGCTGCAAACAGCATTAATAATTCAGGGATGGTTTAGTTATTGCTGAGTAGGGCTTACACAGCATCAAGGCCTTTTCAGCTTCTCACCCCACCCCACTAGTGGGTAGCCCAGAGGTGCACAAGAAGATGGGATGGGACACAACCAGGACAGCTGAACCCAACTGATTGCAGGGATATTTCATACCATAAGGCATCATAATCAGCATTGAAAATCTGGGGGAAGAAGAAGGAAGGGGGACATGTTTGGAGTTACCATTTTTTATCTTCCCAAGTAACCATTTTCCCTGATGGAGACTGTTGATGGCTGAATACCTGCCTGCCTGTGGGAACTGGTGAACTAATTCCTTGTTTTGCTTTGCTTGTATGCACAGCTTTTCCTTTACTTATTAAACAGTCTTTATCTCAACCCATAAGTTTTCTGACTATTACTTTTCTGATTTTCTCTTCTGTCCTGCTGGTGGGAGAGTGAGCAAGCAGCTGTATGAATGTGGGGCTTAGTTTCCAAATGGGTGAAACCATGACAAACCCACATGAAATAGAGTGCAGCTTTAGCAGAAGTCTCCATCTCATTCTGTCCTGTTTATTCTGACTCATGTTTTCTTCACCCATTGTCTTAGATTTCCTTATTTTGTTACATTTCCTTTAAAAGAGCTTGTGATTGCAATCTAAAAAAGTTCAAGCTGTAATTTCTTTTTCTTTAGCAAATATTTTAAGGGTAGATCTCTCAACAGCATTCATACAATAAGCATTAAGAGCAAACAAAACAAGCTTCTGAGGAACAGAATCTAATAATGACTTCTCTTGCTTTACTTCTGAATTGTTTTCATATTAGGCACAGTATACATATATAGTTTCATTAGGAAAAATTCTCTGCTTGCTCATGATCTCATCCTTTGCAAAACTACCACACCAGTAGTGTTGAATAGGCTATAAATCACTTGGATGTTCACACTCAGTGTTGAACTTCTCTCACCAATTAAACAGGGGTTTGGAAAAGCTCTGGATCCAAAAGTTCACATGATGAAAATTTTGGCACAGAGGTAAATATTCTCTAATAAGATACACTACACAGAGATGTGAACAATATTCTGCAGTGGTTCGTTTTCCATCTAAGCATAGTCTTGATTAAATACCTGTCTGTTCCTCCTACATGTCAATAAACTTGTATTTCAGCCAACTGATTGCTCAGTTACAGAGAGAAAGTTTGCAGACAGGAAACTGAGTTTTTTCTGTGCAACCTAATAGAACTACTAAAATCAGGCAAACTTCCAGGAAGCTGTACAATGGAATGCAATAACCACCTATAGCCTTAAGTCTTAACAAAAATGCATTTTTCAATCAGCAGGTTGTCATCAGTCAATGGATGATTTTTCCTTTTCATGTAGCATCAAAACCTACCAAGTTTCATTTGGAGTTTTCAATTTACTTCTTAATTGTTAAAGTGACTTAATAGTCACTATTAATAATTGAATAATAAATTTTAAAATTGTATTGCAGTAAGATGAAATGCTACACAGTAAAGACCATTGACACCCTCCTAAAGAATTTTGTTCCTGGAGAGATAAACTTTCCTAAGGAATTTATTTCCTGGATAGATAAACAGGATTTTTTCTTCATAAGGAAATTAAAAAGTAGAAGAGATCTGTTCTGGGAAAATGAAAACAGATATTTTTGCTGTTTATCCAGTCTGAATTAATAGTGCTAGTACTCTCAGGGTAACCTTACTTACTCCAGTGAATGTAATTCCTTGCTTTTCAACAAACCATTTGAAAATTAGTTTTTCCACTTTATTAATCATATATTTAGTCTATTTCACTTACATCACAAGCTTCAAAGGTTCTTTTTCTTCTAGCTCATCTCTGCATTTCACCCTTAAAACTTACTTTGCAGTTAAAACATCCATGTCAAAAGGTACTGTACCATTTGTACATTTTATAAAATAGAACCACAGCACACACATAAGATAACACTTAAAATACACTTCATTTTTAGAAAAAAAAATATTATTATAGGGGGTGGTCACATTGCTTTAGTACTTACCAGAAATCCTAAAGTGTTTTCAAGTGGACTGAAGGGCTTGACCAGTCCTAGCAATGGAAAACAGGCCAGAAGACAATGTTGGGTTTTAAATAATTCCTTACAGAAAGACTCCCAGAGTCAAAGTTTACTGCATGATTTGGAATTTAAAGCATTTATTTCTGACTCGACTATCTTTCAGCAGATGTATTTGAGGTGTACAAACACTGAAAGTCTAGACTCCTTTTTACATAAATTTGATTTTTCTACCTTAATTATTGTTGATATTGTACATCATTTAGATGTGATTATGTTATATTTAAGTATTCCTAAATGAACTCACATTAATCTAGTTACCTAAATTAGAGTTGAAAAATTACTTTAATGTGACATCCTGTTAATTTGTTCCTTTGGTACTTCAGCTTTGCATCCCCGGGGCAATACAACCATATCCCAGTCTAATGCAAGAGTTTCAAAGCTCCAGTGCAGTACACAAACTTACGATCACAGGAATTGCCAAACATGATCAGAACCACAGGTTCTCACATCCTGTCTCCTGCAGGGAAGATGCTCCAGGGAAAGGTATAAGAAACCCACCAGGAAGCAATAACAAAATATAACTTGCAATGTGGTCATCCAACACAAACTATGGAAATGGTGATTTTAAGCACAGCTACCATAAGAACAGAGATTAAAGAAATAGCAATAAGTAATCACTTTAAACAAGGGATATTTCTATTATGTAAATTTCCCATTCTAGTGACGCTTGCTACAACTGTGATATTCCAGCATGGGCTACAACAAAAATTATTTCTCAGGACACAGCTATGGGCAAGAGAGAAAAATGTGCATTTATTCTATATAGTGCTGTTTAAGAAATGTTTCCATGTGGCTCACAAATTTTTAATCAGGGGAAATGCTTTTGCTTATGCTTTCTGAAATCAGTAGTAAAACTAATTGCATTGTCTTTGGTTTAGAAGGGCAGAACAGAAAGCAAAGTTTAACCTTTGTGAACCAAAGGACACACCTATACAGTAGCTTGTGAACCACACAGAGGCTAATGATCTTAATCAATAATAGAATTACAGTAATCCAAAGGTCTGTATACAGCCAGAGCCCTGGCAATATCACAGCTGCAGAAGTTCCACTTCTCCTACTCCATCTGGAAAACAGGGACTGAAAGGCCTGATTTTTGTTCCCATCTCTAGTCAAGACTTCAATCAAGACAAAAACTGAGGAGAACCCAGTTCCTCTTCAGTGAAAACTTTCCTAACAGCCATTTTCCATGTCTTCCAAGAGAAGGCCTGAATAAAGCAAGCTACTCACTGAAGACTGTTTGAAATGAGCTTCCACAAAAAGCACAGATCTTTTGCAGTAAAACCTGCATCAAATTTTACAGGAAAGGGGAAACTGTCCTTGAAGCACATGAAATCAAACCTTCCAGAAGTGATAATGCTAACTCCACATAATGGAACTTTGTTTTTTAATATTTTTTCTTGACATAGTAAAAGATTTTCAACTTTGAGATTTGTCAGGAAACTGTATCTGGAATGCCACATGGCAGACCAGAAACTCCAATTCTTTTTAGCTCTATAACTTTTTGTATAGTTTACAGTACAGTCTAATTACATAATAATTTACTCGTCAATATCATACTTTTTCTCCCACAAAGTCAGAGACAGATTATAATATTATACAATATTTTTCACTGTTATAAGAGTCCAGTATGTCTTTACCAACAAACTTTTCTGTGATTAAATCCTCATCTTTCCTCAGTAAATATTTTTTTTTTTAGACAGCAGTCATATACTATAGAAGTTTTTTAAGCAGCAGCAGTGCTTGAGATAAGATGAGATTTTACTTTGAAGCTAACTTAGCTGCATGTACAGGTATCCTACAAATGCAAGTCACATCTCACAACGTTCTTAATCTGGTTAATAAATCTGACAAATAGTCAAACTAGGCAACAATAGTGACCAGCCCATGACCAACAAAAACAGTGAATAAACAGCTGAAAAAAAATTTCTAGGATGCTTTCTCACATCTTGGAAAATTAAAAATACATCCAGAATTCAGCCTTGTTCTGTTCTTATCAGTTAATTAAATATAGCTACCCAGATCATCTGCCAGGCTTGAAATCTGGATAATCATACCTGTAATGTAGAATAAACCTGTAAAACAGCTGTACTTACAGAATTAATCACTAGAAAGCACTCAGGTGTTGGTGGATCAGCATATCCATGCTTTGACCATTACCATGAGAACAGAATAGAGACCTGTGGTTAGAGACTGCAGTAGCAGATAAGAGATTTGCCAGATTTTCTGGCATACACAAACTGTTCAACAGTACAAAATGCTGAATTATCTGAAGTGATGAAATAATTGTACTTCAGAAATAGTAGCTGACAATGTAGTCAAGAGTTGCTTCTTAGAGGGATTTTATAAATGTGACATTTCTTACCTTTTGAATACTTCACCTTACTCTTGCCTCATGCATTTACCATCGGAGTTGTTGAAGAAGCGTGCAGGAAAAAATTAAGTAGAAAAGAGCAGCACTAAAAACAATACTGCCTATTAAGAAATTATTAAAGAAAGCTGTAAAATCTTGATCATAAGAATGTATTATTCTGAAATCTCCAGAAAATAAACTCAGAATATAAAATAACCATAGTTCTATCATGAGTGGGGCATTATTTTCACTGTGGTGTGTAAATACTAACAAACCAGAGCTCTTCCATATTGCTAAAGGATAATTTAAGGAAGATGATCTTTCCCTCCCCTTTCATCTTTCTTGTAGAAACAACATATTTCCTTTTAAAGTATCTTGCCTCACCATTCTCTGAGAAGTTGGGAGCTAGAGCTTTCAGCCAGGCTAAATAAATCTGCTAGTAACTATACTCCCTAGTACTGCCAAAATTGACACAAATGTCTCTTGCAAAAACATTCACTTTTCTGTTTTAAAAGGCATATTAATACATGCACAGTATTTCTGTGGATCGGATGCAGAATATACTCACTAGTTGAAATTGGTTTTATAGCTCTTTTCCTCTCCAAGAAACTTACTGCTTTGGCTGAATTTTGCTTACGGAGACATCCCATTTCTGCCTGATAGAGATTCAAAATGCCAAATCTCCCGGGAAAATGTATCAGGCAATAGAAAGGACATGCTCACCAAGATCAGATTCAGTTGTGAAAAGGGGAAAGTAATTTTAAGGTTTTTTTTAAAAAAGCTGTTTTGACATATGGTCTTTCTTTGTACATAAGACAAATAACTTTGAGAAACGGTTTCACTGTACCACATATAGGGCCCTGTAGGGCTTTTTCAGACAAAAGGAAAAGATGGCAGTGTGATCTGCACAGGTGTCCACAGGAGCCTAATCAGAGAACACTGGGACTGCAGAAGACAGGCACCAAACTAGAGAACCATTACTGCAAATGATGACAAATAGATGGAAACAGCTTGGTTTAATGGTCAGACCTTAAAGTGAACTTGTAAGATCTATATTCAATAAAAGCCTTTAATGCTTTTGTACTGAAGAAATTGATAAGAGGATCAGTGATATACAAGGGAATATGGAGGACCACAGTGCTAGTACAGGTATTTCTAACAGGAACACTATCTTAATGACTTCTTTGTAGATGTTTTATAATGTGATCAATTGTCGGAACACACATGTGTGTGACGCCTACAGTGTCATCCCTAAACCCAGGTTCAGTTGGACATGTAGGCTGCAAAGACTGATGGAGCTTTGAAATCTCTCACCTCTACAAGGTTTCTGTGACCCTGAGCACCTTAATATTTTTATAAATCTGGTCTATGTCTACTGGAACAAAGGGACTGATTTCTACATTGAACAACGCAGCTATGTATAAACTGCAACTGCAATTTCTTGTAAAAATATTTATTTCAGCTCTTTCTAAATAACTGCAGTTCTGAAGTATAGAAAATCAGAATCATTAAGTTTAATCATTGATCATTAAGGAAAAGACCTCTAAGATCATTATGTCCAACTGTTAACCCAGAACCACCATGTTCACCACTAAACCATATCCCCAAAATATATGGGAAGTTAAGATTAACAAACCTTTCTTTATCATTTCCAGAGAAAGTTGGTTCCCACTTCCAAATGGCTATTTACTGAAAAACACATTCAGAAAACTGGAGCAAATCTTTGGAACACAGGTATCCTTAAAGCAGTAAAACCTAATCTCCCAGATCTGTAAAAATAAACATGTTGCATTAATAAATATTTTCAATTGTGTGTCGTGTAAAGAGTCTGTTAGCAGGCCCTTGACCCTTTAGACCAAGAAAATATAACAGGAAACTAGGAAAACAGAAACATACCACTGCTGGACATGCAGTAGGAGGTGCTGACAAGTGCAGTGCAGATTGTAACAGGTGTCTAACAGAAATTTTTCAATTTATTACTTGTTATTTTAAAAGCAATATATATTTATTATACTTATATATATATACATACACTTATATATTAATATACTTATTAATATATACTTATATACTTTTAAAAGCAATATACTTTGCTTTATATTTTCCAGTGACTGGGAACCACAGAATTTATGTGCAGGTAAAGCAGAAGACTGAATGTTCCTCAGCTGGCCAAACTCACTCGCCCTCTTCACTGAAAACCAAAAGAACAGAATTTGACACACCCTGAATTTGTAATTAATCTTAGTAAAAAAACCTTCCATACCTGAGACATCACTGGATAGAATATTTGCAAAATAGTTCTAAAATGCTAGTACTATGGGTGCATATTCTATTCATTTAAACATAAATAAAAGCATATATGAGACGAAGCTTGAAGATCCCCTAATTATATTTTTATAAGTTTAATCATACACAGTAAAATAGTGGGTTTTTGCCACTATTGAGGAGAGAGGTAAAATAATCAAAGTTTCATAAATTACCAATGGCATGAGATGGCCAGCTGAAGACATCATAAGGATGCCTGATCACCTCTGAAAACCTAGAGCAGGCACCCAAATTAGTCTCCACTCTTGAAAAAACAGTTTGCTCTCTGAAATCGCAAAAATATAGAGCATATGGCAGTCATACCACAAGAATAACACAGAGGGAAATAACAAAGATACTAAGGTGTCTAAGCATGGTAGAACTGTAGCACAGAAGGAAAAGGGCACACTGCTATTCAAAAGCATTGACTTGTTTGGCCTATATGTTTCAACAGGGACAGGCACAAGCTATCTTGACTTGTTCTAATGAGAGAAGGTTGCACTACCCTCCACCAACCCAGAGTTGTCTTTGGGCATTCAGAGTACAAAAAAACTTGTTATCGCTCCTCTATATGCAGCTTCTTGCAACAAAGTTAAAATGTGGCTTTTTATACAAGCCATGTTACAAGATAATTTCTCCTAAAAAAAAACTTAGGAAAAATGCTCTTAAAAAAATGCCTGATCTATGTTTTCAGCCCACATAGATATTAAACCTAGTTTCCTAGACCCTGAAAAGCTAATTATGCATTCAATTAGAGTTTCTTAATAAAGATTAAAACTCTGAAGTCTATTACAGGCCCATATTTAATTCAACTGCCATTTTATCCATGCCATGAAAGTGTGAGTGGTAACAATGAATATAAATTATAATACATGCCATAGAGTGAATGCTATTTGTCCAAGTACGTTACTATAAAGAATTAAATTTTGCTATCGGTTCCATAATCTAGTTAAAATTGGTATTCTTTATTTGGTCTTTCAATGTAGTCCAATTTCCTACTTTGAAAAACAAATTCTAGGGAATAAAGAAAAGAGATTAATTTATCATTAAGACTCTGCTTAATTGAAGTCAATTCCGAACAAACTTGAATTCAATTTCTACTCATTAAATTGAATGTGCTCTGCGTTTCTCTCTGCATTGCTTTGAGCAAGCAGCTGAGAACAAGGGACTAACATCAAAATTATTAAATTGAGGAGATTTTATTTGGTCTTCACATGCCAGAGCTGCTTTGATGAGGAGCTGTTTTGGCACTGAAAGGAAACGAGAGCAGCTGGAGGAAAAATCAAATGAAACTAAGCCTCGGAAAATTGAAGAAAACGCAAGCTTAATAATATTTAATAATTAAATTTCCACAAACAATAGCGGCAAATGAAGTAATCTGCAAAGTCTGTGAACTCATTTGCATAATTGATGCCGGTCCCCTGTAAATGAATAATGAAGATAATAAAAGATGTTTCTAAAAATGGGCACAATAACAGCAAATTTCATCAAGCCGCGCGCTCTGATTAATCTGCTCTTGCAAATCAGCAGTGAGGGGAGACGCGTGATTACCCGTGCGGCGGCCGGCAGCAGGCGGCAGCCTGGCCCCGGCCCTGCACCTGGCCCTGCTCCGCCCCTGCCCCTGCCCCTGCCCCTGC
>NC_031777.1:15517207-15534942 GCF_001522545.3 Parus major | reverse complement strand
GGGCAGAGGGGAGCTTATCTGGGCACCCAGTGTGATGGGATTGTTTTCTATGCAACAACCAGCCTCAAAGCCACTATGGACCATGGCACTGCTTTTCAGTCCAAAGCAAGGAGGGAGGCTAAGCCTGTGACTTGAGACCTACTTGAAAGTTTGGTACGGCCTTCTCCTCACCTGGAGTAAAGGATATTGAAAACACTTATATTTCCAGTCTATAAACTGTGGTTTCTTTAAGGAAGGTAAAATGCCTGAATGATTGTGAGAAATGCAAATCATGCAGGAATTATGTCATGTAGAAAGATTCAAGGCAGAGGCAGTCTCATCATTAGCTGCATGGCAGAGCCCTGTCAATGTGTTTCTAATGCAAATCATCATCAGTCTGGGCAGGACTAGAAGATATCAAGATGTCTTTAAGCCTGCCACTCTGCCTCATGCAGAAATAAGGTTCCCTAATTCATTCCTGCCAGATGTTTGTCAATATTAGAATGGGTTAGACAGCAATGGAAATTCCAGCCTCTCTAGGCAAGCTGTTTATCATCCGTGTTGAAGAAACACAGCAAGACAACTGCTAATGCTCTGTTTAAGGCAAAGCAAATGGTTAGAAATACATTGACCTATTTGCTTGCAGAAGTACAGACAGACTGCTATGTGGATGTGTTGCATCCCAAGCAGCTTGGGAGGGCTGAAGTTTAGGATTCCTTTGAACAAAGCCCTGAGGGACAGCTTGCATCAGTTCAGTTACAGGTACAGCACCGACAGTTGTGTTCTCCAGGGCCAGCCATGGTGCAGAGTGTCCATGACTGCTCTGCCTTGTCTTAGGCTGGAGACTGATGTCCTTGCCCTTGCAAAGCCTGGTGGTTTGTTTCTTCAGAAAGACATTTTATGAAGGCAATTAAATAAAAAGTTACTTGAGCAAGTTTGCTGTAGGAACACGCAAGTTGATCCTTAAGATTACCAAAATTGAAATACTTGAGACAAATTCTGTAGTGATTTTGACCCTGGCATTAATCCCTTGCCTCTCTCTGTGAATTGATAAAATTACTGCACAAACTAATGGTTAGCTTACAGCGTTACCCAAATGGTTGGCATTTCAGCACTACAGAAGAGTTCCCAGTTCAGGCTGTGTGCTTATACAGTATGTTCAGCACTTAAACCAAAGGCATCAAACAGTGAGGTTGCAAAACTCTGTGGGTTTATGCTGTGACCAATTTCCCAGGACAGCAAATCATTCCCCATGCTGCTCAAGGGAGGGTACGTTGTGTCACTGAGTACAGTTGTTTCTGTAGCAAAGATGAGGCTTTAGAATTAAGCTCAGAAACAGATTTTCCAAGCTGATTACAAACACACAGTCATTCCATGATAAAAGTCATGAGAGATGTCATTTCTGGCTGAGATGCTGAAAATAGTTCCTGTAACTGAGCCCGGCATGGGTGCAGAAGTGTCAGCTCTGTAATGCTGCACATCGACACAATACAACTCAAGTGAGGATCTTTAAAACCACACACCCTGGAGTTTGGCCAGGCTGCATCTCTCTCCCTTCCCTGAAGAGAACAGCCCCTAAGCCCTTTTGCAATTACTATCGCTGGGACCTTTGTTCTGTCTTGCCTCCAACAGCACATTGCCCCTTGATGCTGGAGGTAACACAGGGTTATTGGTTAAATGATGACTGTTTGGGAAGAAAGCCATCTTCTAAATTAACACCACAGTTGCTTGCAGGAAGTCTTCCAGCACAGAGCAGGTCTGTTCCCATAAAATGAACATGCTGTGCCCATAAACAATAAAATTTCAAGTTAGGACTGGGTTGTGTAGACCATTAGAATAAATGCACTAACATGTTGCTGTTCTGCTAACCAGTTCTGGGTAATTTTGCTGCTTCACGTGGTTTGTAAAAATGGATTTTAAAAGCATTTTCCCTAGCACCACGCTGCAGCAACTCAAGCTGGGGCTGGGCCTGGGGCTGGGCCTGGGGCAGGCAGGCTTACCCCAGAGGGTGCTGCTGGAGGTGCTCTGGCAAAGCTGAGGTGGGAGAAAGTCTGGATGTTGTGGCTGTTGTCAGCATCCCATGGAAGGTCTGCTCTTCTGGGCAAGCCAGATTTACCTCACTCCTCCTGAGGCGTCTGTGGGAGATGCTGTACAGAAAGAGTGTGCCTTTAACCACAAAATAAAGGGAATGCTGTTGAATGAAACGTGATGTCTCTGCAAGGTAGGGATTGGGATAACAGGAGGAAATGCGGAATGAGTGGGAAGAAAAGGGAATAAATGGTCTGTGAGGAGGTAGAGCCTCCACCTCTGGCTTGAAATTTCAGAAGTTTTAGAAAGAGAGTGTAAATCTGGAATGCAAGTTACAGGTGCTCCTGCCTAGAGCCAAGTTCTAATTCTCAGGGCACTGTGCCTTCTGTTTCTTGACATCTGTCCCCTCTGTGTCTCAGAGCAGGGCCTTAGGGTGCCTGTGCAGCTGGCTGCTTACATGCTCTCCTTCCCCTCCTGCTCCTCTGCAAGTATCCATGATAAGCTCATCTTGGCACTTACCCCAGCAGGGCCCGGCCAGGAGCTGCACCCCTGCCCTGCTGCGGGCTCGGCAGCGCCCTGCAGGGACACCCTGGCTCTGTCAAGGGCCAGAGCCTAATCTGGGAGCTGCAGCTTCCCCCCGTGAAGGGATTGTCCCTCCTCTGGCTGGCAGGCGATACCCGGGTGGGGTAGAGCTCTGCCAGCACAGCAGGGCTTGAGGCTCACCCCCAGCTCCAGGGCTGCTGCCTGGAGTGCTGTGGCAGGCGGGGTCCTGTCTGCTCCCAGCTCACACAGCTGTGGGGAGCCACGTTCTTCCTGCAGCCCTCCAAGGAAAGGGTTGCCATAACATCCTTAAATTGCAGTTTCCATCGGCATCACCATGCCTTCTGCAGTTTTGTGTCTCAAGAGCCTCCCATATCTTTGTTGGAAATTGGGTTGTGTGTTTCTAACCCTGTTGAAAGAGGATACAGAGAACACCTGATGATTGTCACAGCCTCTTCTGCAGGGAGTGCTTGTCCTCCACCCTTCCTTTTTTTCTCTGCCCTGGGTGAAACCTCTTCCTTCAGCCTTTCTTTCTTATTTGGGTGTGGTTCGTAACTCCTGTTTCTCTCCATTCAATCCTCTCAGTTTACCAAGTTTGATAAAAGTGGTGGTGTCTGTAATGGGATGTGGGAGGAGGGCTGAGGCCTCCCAGTGTAGAGCCCTGGCCCTGATGATGGACACACAGCCAGGAGGAGACTCCCCAGTGTCGTGCAATGTCTGGTTTGCCCATCCCTCCACTGGCCACACGACTTCCTGGTGCCCTCTACAGAAAGGGAATTCACAGGCCATTTTGCAAAGTGCCTTTGGTCTGGTGGCTGGTCAGGGCAGTGGCAGGATGTTGCACAGGCTCTGCTGCCCTTGTTTGCTGTTTGGCTTCTCTGATGTCCAGGGGATACATCTGAAGGTGGTGGTTGGTCTCCGAGCCCTCCAGACTATTACCTACCTATCATGAGAGTTCTATTGTGGAGTTCTTCCCACACCTTAGCTGCAAGAATGTCCTTGGATGTAAAATACTGGCAAGTGGAGACTCTGAGTATGTACACATGTCTAGGACTGCAATGCACAGTGGAGCTGGAAACCAGGTGCCTTTCAGAGCCTCAGGTTTTAAGCTATTGAAATTGTGAAATGTGCTTAAGAAAAGACACAGGCCAGCTGGGTTGTAAATTGCTCACTGTCAGTATTGGTTTGTGTATTTGAGACCTAAGAAAATGCCAGCATGATCTGACCCAGGAGAATGAGATGGGTTCCTAGCTGTCTTTGTACTAAAATCCAGTTAAGTAAATTGGCTTTAAAACCGAGTGTGTGTGTGGTGGCGCTGTCCCTGCGAGTCAGCACTCGTGTGGATGAATAATAATACTTGGGAATGTTCCTCAAACCTTCAGAGCTATTTATGGCTGAGTGCATGTTCCTCTCACCACAGACTTCAGCTTTCACCCAGAGCAGAGTTTTCCCCAGGTGCTGCTGATCTGAAACCCCAGTGATTCAGTGTCACGTCTGCAAGACAGAGGTCAGCTCCAGGAGTCCGCACAGGCATTGCACAAAGGAGCTTTAGGGTGTCCTCTCTCATGGACCTCCTCTTCTATCAGTTTAGGACCAGTAAAGCTGACAGTCTGCAGTTTTGAACTAGAACTCTGCAGAAGTGGTCTTAATTAAAACATTTTTCTGAAGTAATTAAAAGACTGTAAAATAATCATGTAGACAGCAGCTACAGCATGGTTTGAAATCTGCCTTTCTCCTCCCTGCCAGGAAGTCAAGTGAATCTTGGCCACGTCTGTCCCAGAACAGCAGGTATGCTCCCAGCCAGGGTGTCCCCAAAGGAGTTGCCCCACAGAAGAATTACACCCACTGTGAAAGGTAATTTCAGAGGAAGACAGGCATGGTTACTGCCCTATGTACAGGTCCTTGTGCCTGTGGAGCTTTGTTTGTATTTGTTCCTCCACTGATCCTCCTTAGCAACATCTTTAATTCTGAATATATTTGTTTAATTAAATGCTTTTAACATTCTTTACAGGGCTTCTAATTGCTGAGCGCCCCAGAGGAGCTCGCAGCAGACAGCATGGGTTGTGAAACGCTGAACAGCCTTGTAGGGGCTCTGAGGGTCCAAAAATGAGCATTTTAGCTTTACATTCTGCTGCTCTCTCTGGCTCACCAGACTGAGGAGGGGCTGCTAATGGAGGAGACCTCAGATGTAGCATCTCTGTGGTTTTGTTAGGCAGCAATCAGTGCTCCTGACAGCCTGAAGGGCTCCTGCTATTATTAGCAAAATGGTGGTGGTGTGATTAGCTCTGTGCAAGACTTCAGTTCAAAGAAGCTTAAAGGATGAGCAGACAGATGCAAACTGGACTAGGCACTGGATATTATAAACCTACGTCAGTCCTGTGTGATGTGGAAAAAAGTGTGTAACTACTGGTTCTCCACTTGTTATCCTGCTGGCCACAGCATTTCCAGTGCTTAACAGCTAATGGGCCTCAGTGGGAGCTGCTGCTTCTCAGGGTATGAGAGCAGGTGGAGTGCCTGGGATGGATTTACCGTGCTGTGATGTGTAGTGGGGCTGGGCCATTTACAAGGACTTGGGTTAAAAATGCCCTGAACCCCAAGATCATTGGCCCCACTGCCTGCAGGGGTGTCTTTTTCCTGTCAGTAACTGTGAATGCCACATTTTGGGGAAGTAAAACAACTCTAAACACTCATTTTAGCGCAAAAGTATTTTGCTGTGGTGCTGCTTAGGAGGTTTACTGCTGTGAAATGCCTTGCTACAGAATATTGGGGATGATACGAGTTTTCTTAGTCTCAAGAGGATGCAAAGGAAGTTCACAGGAGAGAACTCCAGGAAAGATTAGCAAATACATGGAAACTACCTCTGCTGTGGCATGGCCCTGGCTTTTGCCCTGATTTCCCTATGATCTGCAGCACCTCCTTGCTGCTGCTGTCAGGAAGGGAGGTTCTCCCACAAAATGCCCTGGTGGAGAGCATCTTCCCATCATGAGGCACCACAACTACAATGTGCTCACACTGCAGAGCACACAGGATGGCTGCTAGCCTCAGGCATGGCTTCAATTCCTCCATCATGACACCTTTATTACAGGCTGCTTGGGATAACTTTCTGTGATAGGAAAGCTGAATTTTCTGTCCTTCTCTGTCTCATTTTTGTCCATTTTTCAGAGCACATACTTATTTTGCTTTTTCCAGACCACCGAGAGGTGTCATCTGGGCACACAGGCACCACCTGCCCAAAGGGGAGAAGCTTTACTCCTTGGTGTAAGCCACAGCCTTTGATTGATATTTCTTTGATTGTGTCAAACAGACCCAAACAATGATCTGTGCTCCCTGTTTGGGGGCTCCTCGCTGGCAGGACCCCTCTCCTCCCTCTGCTTGCAGGATGCTCCCTCATTTGCTGGTTCCTGAGGGATCTGAGCTTGTATGGCCTTCCAGGACTGGCTCCAGCATGGGCTCCTGTGCAGGAGACAAGGGTGGGACTTCAGTCACTGCTGGCAGAGGATTTGAGTCCTGCTCACAGAGGGAGAGAAGGGACTGCCAGATATCCCCATCCTCCCTGATTTGTACTAAAGACAGGCATGTCCCTCTGGTCTGACACATGGAGAGGAAGGGATGGATGACTGGCTGTTGCTGATTTTGTCTCTCCAGAGCACTGTCCACAAAAGGGCCCAGATGGGGCTCCTCCACCTCACCTGCATGCTGGGGGTTGCTGAGGGGTGTGCTGATTTTGGGGCAGAATGAGCCAACTGTTTTGGAGCTCTTTCGAACTTACAAATGCAAAGTTTTTTTCAGACTGAGCAGACAGACTTTTACTGTCTCCTGGAGCAGTCACAACATTTGGAGATGCAGCTCTTGTTTCCTTCTTTGAGGCTTTGCACAAAGGCAGTGGCTAAGTGGCTGTCAAAGGCCAGGGGGATGGAAATTTCCTGTTTCTAATGTTGCAGGGCTGAAGTGAGGCACAGCTTGTGAGATTAATGCAATGATTATGAGGAGTTTGGAACTGGTCCTAACACATCACAGAAAGCAAAGTAATCCTGCAGTTCAATGTGCTGACTGTTCACAGGGTTGTTCTGCCTCTTCACCACTCACCTCCTGAAGCTATATCACACAAAACGTGGTTAAATGAGCTCCAGTGAAACAATCCTCTAAAAAAACTGGGTTGCTTCTCAGAGTGTGATCATTAACTGGGGTAGGGGTAAACTGTTCCAGTTCTAACCCCTCTTAAAGGACGTTTTATCAAAATGTTTGTTCTGAATTCCTTTGGCTTCACATTCAAAGTTAATTGAAACTTGTTTGTTTTTTTTTCAGTTACCTCTTTTGAAAACTGCAGCCATTGTGCATGGTAGCTCTGATTTCAACCTGCTAAAAGTTTGACAACAATGTCTGCAGTTTTTATTTTCTCTTCCCTGGGGGTTTTGTTTTGGTTTCTTCTTTTTTGCTGCCAATTTGGAACACTAAAAATTCTGGCTAAATTCTTCCTCCCTAAGAAAATCTAGTGCAAAACTTCTCATCTGAAGGAACCATTCTACTATATTGCCCTATTAGTATGTGGGGAACATCTTCCTGACAGGGTTTTATTGTACCTTTATGCTAACTTTTTCAGAAAAAACCCACTCTCTTAAATTCAGGGCTGTTTTGGAGATGCTGCCATCCTTCACTAACGAATTTGCTGTTTTATTGAAACCACAGAATTGTGGGGAACATTTCTGTGCCAGGCCTTCTCAGTGGGCTGTTGTGCTCAGCTAAATACTCAGTGCTGTAAGGGTTGTACAACCCAGTCCTTCAGCTTCTGTAAGTATCTTTTTACAAGCTCTAGGATCAGGACTCGTACCTGCAATGTTTTTACTTTGGTGCAGTTCTTTCAAGTAGTAAAGCATTCTGTATGGTATGTTTATTGGGCAAGCACCATGACTTCAAACTCCTGCAAGTGAAACTGCCTTTGTTTTATTGATTTTTACTGTTCCAAGCATACCAAGAGAAAATACAAGCAGCATACAGAATGTGGATCTTCAGATACCATTTGGGGATAAATATTTACAAAGACATGAGTAACATGTAAATAAACATGACTGGCTACCAGTAAAGAAACATGCTTGTGGCTGAAAGGAAAGTCCAGTCTTTATGTTGTCACCCTATTTTTGCTGATCTGGCTCAGCCAGGGCAAGAGGAGTGGGCACCTGGCTGCTCAGCCCTGCCCTGGCATCCGGATCCAGAACTTCAGAGGGAGCAGAGAAGGCAGGTCACTCCCTCACTCTGCTCTGTGTGTTTTGCTGAAGAGGAGAGCCAGATGGTGGCATTCATTCCGGTGGCACGGAGCAGTGGACACTAGCCTGCTGGGAAAAGATCCAAGACCATCAATTCGTTTTCATTTCCCATGAATGGCGAGCGTATCGATTTAATCCAAGAGCTAGAATTGACAATGCCACATCCAAGGTTGCTGATACATAGCTTTGCTTTTCTTGTGACTCAGAGCATCTGGGAAGTAGCTTTAAACTAATAGCTTGTATGTGTTCTTTCAGGAGGCTACTGGTGAAAGTTCATGGAGAGAGTTGCTCTGGAAGAGCCCACATTAGGCTGGAGGAATCCTGGGTAGAGACTGGGAACTGCCTTGGTTGCAGTCAGCTTACAAATTTCTTTAATTTGCTGAAGTAATCAGACCTGACAAGGCTATAGGACTTCATAAACAACTTTAATTTTATTTTTTGCTATTCTTACCAAGATCCTCAGGCAAAGAAGACACAGAGTTTTAATTCAAAACCCCACATCCTATAGCTGATCTCCTAAGTGTCTCACTTAACAGCAGGTTGGTTTGGTTTCTGTGTTTTAAAGACATACATGGAGATGTCTGACCTTTTCACTTGAGCTGAACGTGCATGTAAGGCAGGGTAGGATCACAGCACAGCTGCAGTGCTGCTGCCTTCTGCTGGTTTGACCAGCAGTGGCATGGATGTCAGCAAAGAGTCTTGAGACTTTCTACTTCAAATGTCTGCAAAAAACTCTTCTACTGTTGCTGGCACACACCCTGACAGTGCACACAGGAACCCCACCTCCACTGGCTAGTAGGTGGCTCTGATTTCCCATGCTTTTGGTGCCAAGGAATTTTGCAATTTTTTTGTGTAACTTGGATGGAAAATGATATTTCGGTGTTTTTTCTGTTATTGCTGCTTTTGCTCTGCTTCCCCTGGTATATATCTTGGAGAGTTTATACATCTTAATGAAATTATGCAAAGGGAGGTGGTGCTCAGAGGAAAGAAGAAAGTGGAAAAAATTATATAAGCTTCCAGAAATAACACAGAAACCATTTTTTTTCTGTAATGCTGAAAGCCTGTTCTAGATGAGTAATTTAAAAGTGTTTTTTAGTAATACACTGAAAAGATAATATAAGTGTATGGGTGTCTGCTAGGAGTGCCCTCTGGAACAGGATTCCACCTCCAGAAGCACTGCCACCAGAGAATTTTGCTGGTACAGCCAGGGGTTTTCCAGGGGACAGACACTGGGATGGCCCCTTTCAAATGCCATCTGATGAATCACACTTTTCTGAGGTGGTTGTGGAGCAGTCTTCGGCTCTGCATACAAATTCCACTGAACAAGCGCAATGCAGGAAAAAATCCTTGAACGTAATAGAAGGATAAAGCTACAGCCAGTCAAGGTTTCATCAGCTCCTGGGGCAGCCAGCTCCCACCTGGACTCTGACCCACATGGAGCCTGAACTGGCCTTTGCTTGTGGGCGTGAGCTGAGCAACCAGCGCGCTTGGGGCCAGTGTATATACATTTCCAAAAGGCTGGCATTTTGTGCGCAGGAATGCTGCAGGAGGCAAGGCAAGCCCATTGCTTCGTGGAGCACTGATCCTGGTGTTCTGGGTCTCTGAGCCTAACTTTATGTTAGATGTGTATGTTTGCATTTGATTATTGCCTCTCATCTATAAACAGATATCCCTCACGCTCTAGCTCTCTGTTAGTTTGCCTGTAGTTGCTGGAGTCATAACTGTGAAGGGAGAAAGAAAAAGGAATAGAGATGTATCTCAGCCACAGGTTAGATCTGGTTCAGAGCCCATGTCTGTGGAAACAACTGAGCTGGGTGGGAATCATTGACAGGAGCGGGGAGTGTATGTATTTCTTTTTTGTTTGAATCCTGATTTGACCTTTCTGTCACAGAATGCTTAACATACACCACTTAGAAGGTTAAAATACAAATCTTCACAGTTCCCTCCCAAAGCTACTAAAATACTTCTGGGATTTGTGCAAGGGAATCTCAGCAGTGAAGGGAGTGAATCCATTAACCTAGCAGTACATGTTCCTTGGTAGCAAAAACAGGTGAGAAAAGCTGCCTTTAAATCCCCATCACCACAATACTCACTCCTGCCCTGTCTCCTAAATTCCCTTCAGGAGTGCTGATGCAGCTATTTGTGTGACTGCACATAAACTGGATGAAAGAATGAGATTTTTAAACACCCTCAAAAAGGGGGAAGTTGTGCACCTGTGCAGAAAAACCATGTTGTGCATCCATATTAAGATCTATAGTTGTAGTTGTGGTTAGATGAGGTTATCTGCATTTAAAGTGTTTCTGGATTGGCACCACAGATGATGAATCTCACTGGAACCACATGCCCAACAAATATATGACCCTGGAGCACAGAGCTGAGTGAAATCCATGTTTCACAAGGATTTTTGAGAGACAGCCAGCACTGTTTTCAAAGTCCTCTCAAATATTGTGGAGGAAATGTTGACAGATACTGCAATACTCATACTGATGAATATGCTTAGGCTCTGTAGAGTATCTCTACATTCATGCCAGGACTTGAGACCCAGAGCAACAAGTGCAGTGCAAGAGGAGGAGGAGGAAGGAAAATGTGCTAATGAGGAGATGCTTTCTGTTATTTTCTGGATGAGCTGCCTTGGCCTCGGCAGAAGAAGCTGTCTCCTGGCAGGCAGAGCTATGCTGCAGAATGGAACAGGAAGAGTTACCAGGGCACGAGTCATTTTCAGACCATAAAGAGAAGTTTCTTTCCCAGGGAAGAACTGGGGGGATGTGAGACCTCCATCAGTGCCAAGGCACTCATATCCATGACACGCTGAGAGCTGCTGCCCTGGCTGCTGACACGTGGAGGGTGGCACAGCAGCCACCTTTTGCAGTGAATAAACCTATCCTGTCTCCAGACCAAGGCTCCAAAGTGAGTTTACCAGCACAATTATTGAGCTAACAGTGTGTAATCAGCAGACATTTCACAGAAACCACAATATTTGTATGTGAGGCTCCTCACTGTAGATTAATTCAAAGCAAAACAAATGGGAAGCACAGAGAATCATTATTTTCAGCGTTAAATTTTCATGTTGCACTACATACAAAAATCTGATTCAGAAATGTGCAGCATCTGTAAGTTTTATGAGCCTTGAACAATAAAGGGTTTGGTAAAACTTCTATCATCCTTGAAGTGCATGGGAAGTAAGCATGAATGCAGTGTGAGAAAGAAGCTGTTTTCTTCTCTTACACTTTTTAAAAGGGTTTGCATATGTACCTTGTTTTCATAAAACTGTACAGCAGTTCCATATAAAATTCCAGTAACCTGGAAATAAACTTTCAAACATGAAAGTTTGACTGTGTTCTATGATGTACATACTGTATCATAAACTCAGCAAAAATACAGGGCAATTCCCCCTTCCTGCACTATAGGAAAAATCCTTCTAGGTTCTTCAGTAATACTCACCAACATAATGCAATTTCAGAGAAAAAATGCTGAGCATTCTCATAGCATGAAGTATTGGGCCATGTGGAAATTGTTCCTGGCATGAACTACTTTGGAAACAGAAAAAAAAATATGTGAAATGTTATGTCAAATCATATGCTGACATTCTGGTGATTCTATCACAAGTCTTGTAACTGTGTTTGCTGTACACCTCTGCAGTCTGACTCAAGAGAGCATGAAAACTTGAGCTTTAAGTAACAATAAAAACTATAAATTAAAAAGGAGGGAAAAAAAGCTCAGTCACACTGAAAATAATAAAACTCAAGAGCAAAAGCTCAGAAAGTGGCCTGCAAGTGCAAATATAGATACACACTCAACCTTTTTTTTTTTTTTGATTTGTTTTTCTCCCCCTCTTTTTTAATGTATTTTTAAAGTCTCTGTGACTTCATGGCAGTTTTGAGGCAGGAAGCACAGGCACATTGGCAGTCTTGTACCTCTGTGAACTGTTCCTGCAGGAAAACCACATCCAAGCCTACTGCAGCATGAGAGAAAAGGAACTGGGTTTGTGCTCTTTCTGATACAGAATTAACTATACAGAAGGGTTGAAAAATACTGGCAATGAATATGTATGTTTGTGTTAGTTTATTGTCTTGTTTGGCTTTGTCTCTTTTCAAGGAAAGAGAAAGTTAGGAAGGAGTATGGCACAAACATCTCTAGCATGGGAGCAAATGGGCACATAATAAGCAGCTGAAAGAAAGAAATGCTCCAGGACATAAGTGGGCTGACTGAGAGGGAAAGAGCAATGACAGCTGCAGTTCTGTCCCTGCTTAGGGCACCTACGCAGCTCTGACTCGCCCAGTGTGGAGGCTATAGGGCAAACAGCCCAACCACAGTCACACATACCTCTTGCAGCACTTTTATGCATGATTAGATAATAACTAGAGCTGGACTCCAAGGAGTGTAAAGTAAAAGCGAGTTGTAGATATAAAAGGCAATAAGCATAATTTCTTATTTTTTTGTATTTGCATTCAAGAAAAGTAAAGCACTACACTAATAATTTGACAATTACTAGAACATTGTTCTGCAAAGATTCTTTCTCCTCTAAGACTGTGTCATAAGAAGCTGATATCCTCTATTCCAAACTAACCAGCTGTTGGCAAGCGTGCCAAAAAACCAAACCAAAACCTGAGATGGGTTTTGTTACCCCAACTTCAGTGTTCTACTGTGGCTCAGGAGTTACAGCAATGAGTGACTCTGGCAAATATCCACTGCTGCTGGTGGGATCCTAATGAGGCTCCAGCAGGACCATCAGTGTGCAAGCTCCAGCAGGTCTGTGTTACAGCACATTTAAAGGTTTCTAGTCTTTCCTCTAAAGGAGCTACATAAAGAAGTTTGTTAAGTTTGGTTGATTTTTAATCTATATTCTAAGTGGTTTTTTCACCTGGAGGGAAGGATAACATGATTAGTTTCTGCATTAGGATGTTTCCACTCCCTCCTGATGAATTTTAGGGCAGCTTTTTTGCTTGTGTTCTCAATATATACATTCAGAGAGCATATTTGAGCTTTGGAAATCCATATTATGGCTCTGATTTATGCTGTGATGACAGACATAAGAGCCCTGAAATCAGTGTGGCTCTGGATGGTTACCATGGTTCTTCTGTGAAGCTGGAAGGATCTGCTTCTATGTTAGTATGTAAGAAGAAACAAAGGGGATTAGATTTCATGTTCTAGAAAGAAAAAATGTAATTTTCATGTTCCTGCCCTACTCCCTACCATCCTAAATTGCTAAGAAGGCTAATTCCTGAAAATGTCAAGTGTCAGTGGACATCCATGTTAATGATTTATATATATATATATGTATGTATGTATGTATATATATATACACACACATACATATATAATATACATATACACACACACATACATACATACATATATATATTTATACACATACACATATATATAGCCCTGCTGTGAACACTGCTTTAATGGCACTGGAGAGGGGTTCTGTTGGAGAAATGTACTCCTGTGGGAACAGGGTTAATAGGCAACTTTCATCAAAGACCAGAAGAACCCTCTCCCTTATTTTCAGTGAGAAATCAACTCCATTGCAATTAAACTGTGTTAGTGTTAGGCCTTCACAATTGTTGGTACCTGTTTGCTAACCAGTCTTAGCAGCAATTGATAGTTACTTGACAGAATTTCTTCAGGTTTTAGACAATGCTTTAAAAGAAAGGGCAGAGGAAAACACAGCACTTGGGAAGAGGAGGAGAGGGTCTGGGTAATCACAGTACTGAACTGCAGAACTGTATTTCACAGTAACTGTGCTGCTGTTTGTTCTTGGAAAAAATCACTCATTGTTCTCTTATCCCTTTACCGCTCTGAAGAATCGACAAGGAAAAAAAACCCTGAGGAAACAAATCCAAGGAAGCAGTAGAACATGAATACAAGAGCAGAATGTGATTGCACAGGGAGATTCTACACTGAACTGAAACATTCATGTTTTGATCATTGAGAACAAATGAAGTACAATGCTGGTCTGTTTCCCTTCTCTTCTTATGTCTCCATTTTGTTTTACTTTGCTTAGCTTAGAATTTTTTTCCTTTTTGGAGTCCTGCAGGGAGGAAAGAAGGAGCCTTTGTTTTAAAAAGTCTGAAACCAACAGTGGTCCATTGATCATAATTAAGTCTAAAATAATACGCTTTCGCTGACCTGTTTGTATTGAATCCAAAAAATTGTATGTTATACCTACTGTAGTCTTGATCTGCCCCCAGATCCAGTTTCTTCTCATTGAGCTTCTGGTTCTGGGGCAGTAAGCCCAAATAAACTTCAGTGTTTTCAGGGCTGTACTTTCTCTTCTGTATGAAACCAAATTTTTCATAATCAGGTCTTCTCTTTGTCACATAGCCTCATTTCTTTGACAGATGCCTGCCTCCATAACAACCACATATGTTGTCAATAACTTCTTCAGACTATGAAAGAACACACAGGACAGCAGTAGTTTCCACAGGAACCTTGGGGAGGCTCCATACAAATTTTAAGTAATCTTGACATGGTGTGCATGGGCCCAATTCAGAGCCTCCTGAAGTCCATAAGAAACTGCTGATTTCAACAATCACTCATCTCTTCAGGGGCTGCTTCTGACTTTTTGAATTCAGATTTTTAACATGACAAACTATAGAGGCTTAACCCCATGACTCTTGGCAGTCTAGTATACTCTAATGAGTAAATTTTGCTGATGATTAGTCACAGAATAGATGTGCTTTAGGAGGACAGTGGAGAGATTCACAAAAATATGTATTTTGGCTTAAATTACCTATGAATGAGGAGTGTTAGGTGCCGTGGACCTTCTTCTGCCCATTCTCAGTCTTGGTCTTTAGAGACCCCCAACATGCATGCAGGCAGCATGCATAGCCTGATCCTGCCTCTAAGTATACGTGGCATAAGGAAAAATCCTTCAAGGGTCTCCCAGCACTTGTCTCCCAGATTGCTCATGAGACTCACCAATCTACCTGGCTTGGAGTTCATTATCAGCTCACATGCATGGACACAGAACAGAGGATGTGATCAGTCACATGAAAAATAGATAAAAACAGAATTTGAAAAGAAGATCGGACAGACAATGGCAATTAGCCATGGGGCTCAGTCACACAAGCATACTGACCAGCAGCCTGCTTCCTTGCAAATATTCCTTTTTATTCCCCGTTTCCAATGCACCTCAATCTTTTTACTTTTCCCTGGTCTACCATTGGTTACCCCTTCCTTGTCTATGGCCTTTTGCCTAAACATCTCATAAAAATACTTATTATTTTAATAGTTTCCTGTTCTGAGTTTCCCTCTCATACACTTCAGTATAAATCCTGCTCTCCTTGAAACATTAGTCCTCTTCGGTTGTGATAGGGAAGACGTGTGCTAATGTATTTACAGACAATTCGATGAGTGTTTACACATTTGAAATAGGTCTTAATGTCGCTATTAACTTCAAGCAGCAGGATTGCTACAGAGCCCGGAGGGCTTGGCTTCTGAAACAGACAAGTGGGTCTGCACTTCTGACTTCGTGAAGTTCTGTGTAAAATGTCAGGTTCAAGGGGGGATGTGTGGTAGGCGGTTTGGGAAGGCTGTACCTTCCTGGTACCTCAGCAATGGGGAAAGGAAGAGGGCAACATGCGGCCGAGACTTTAGGCTCCAAGAGAGAAAACCTGCGGCCATGTGCTGCAGTGGACTCTCTCTCTCCCTTTATTCGAATAAAGCAGGACTCCTCTGTCTCCTTTAAGGACACTGGCTTTTGGTAGCATGACTTTCCATACAGTTGCATGGCCAACCAGAGACTTTCAGTTGTTGAGTCTCTCAATAGGTTTTGTGCCAGGGAAACAGCTAAAACATTCACCTTTGATAGACTTACGGGAAATTGATTCAGATGAGTCATGTTTCTTGAATTTTTGTGTTTATTTTGAATAACGATTATCAGCACTGATCACAAATCTATCTATTCTGCATGATTTCTTCCCTTCAGAGTTCGAGGGCAGCGGGATGCTGGTCCATGTGCCTGCTCACAAGCACGAATCCGCAGATCACGCTGGACCATTACTGCACAAAAGCCTGCAGGAAAGAGGTTGCCGTGTTGCAAACACGAGATGTACAGCCCTGGACATTCAGGAAAACGTCTACTGCATTAATCTCCCGTTCAGTGCAAGAAACTTAGTCTGGTCTGCATGTGTAGAGGGATGGGAGCACAGACAGGTCTGTGTGTGGGGTATTTGCACCTTGGAGCCATCGCTCTGCCCAAGTACACGGTAATTTAGGATGAGAAGTCGCAGGCAGGGCCGGAGGCAGGGCTGCCCTTGGCGGGGGCTGCCCAGGGGCTGAGCCGTGCCCCCGGCGCCGGGCACATGAGCTCGCCTCTGCTGCCCCCCGCAGCCCGGCCGCCGGAACTGTGCCCGCCCCGGCGCGGGCTCCAGATTAACCTGCCTCATCGGCGGCTCTTCACCCCGCTCACTCAAATCATGCCTGCCGGCAATGGAGCTTTTAGTACTTTGCGGATGGCGAGAAAGTGTTACACCAATCCGAGACTGAAGGAAGCCCCGATTCCCCGGCAAAATCAAACCCCATGAGAGAGTGGCTCTGCCCACTTACACAGCTTGAAAGTTCACCCACAGCCTGTCCTCATTTTACCAGGTTTTCTGTACCAGATCTGCTCATTACCATCTCGTATTTTTTTTCTTTTCTTTTTTACCCCTCTCTTTTTGTTTCTTTCAGGCTTGTATCAAACATTAAGCGACTCTAGGGTGTGGCATAATCCTTGTGATCTTCGCACAGGTCATTGAGGATTTTTTGTATGATTATATGCCTGGGCGAAGTCTGTTTCTTGAAATCTTTTGGCTATATAGAGGAGCACAGTGTTTCCTTACAAATAACCTCAAATGAAACCTGTGTTTAACATCAGCCATTTTGAGTGCTTCAGTGTAGCCTTTCAGAGACACAAAATACTTTGTCTGGGGACCGCAGAATCACTGAATCATAGGATGTTAAGGGGTTGGAAAGGATCTTGAAGATCATCTAGTCCCTACCCTACTCTCCCTCCCTCACTCCAGGGGCTGGAACATGTCCCATTAGACCAGGTTGCTCAAGGTCTTATCCAACCTGGCCTTGAATACTGCCAGGGGTGGTGTCAGCAAAACTGAGCGTCCACATCTTCTCTGGGTAACCTGTTCCAGTGTCTCATAACCCATGCAGTAAAGAATTTCTTCCTTAGATAAACTGGTGTTGTTAGGTCCATCCCAAAGGGGAGCATCACAGAGGGCATTTCTTAAACAAACCGTTTATTTCGTAAAACCACTTGGTTTGCGTAACACAGCAGCAGCCCACACTGGGAGCTGCCAGGGTCCACGGACAGGGCATCTCATGCCCAGGGCTGTGCAGCTGCAGGGATGCCACCGAGGGCTCAGTCCCGCCAGGCACTGCCTGACTATTCTGAACTACTTCACCAGGGCTCGCTGGGCCTGTGTGGGAGGGTAGGTGATGGTGTGGATCTCTCGCCACTCCTCGTCCCGCAGCGATTTCGGGGCACGACGGGGCCCGACGCCAGCACACAAAATGGCGGCTGCCAGGGCTCAAAATGGCCGCCGCGCAGCCTCCCTCGTGACCCGGCCTAGCCAGGCCCTGTGCGCGGCGCTTTGCGCGGCGGGCCCGGGCCCGCGCTCCCTGCAGGTCGGCCCGGTCACGTGACTCGCACCCCGAGCCAATCGCCGCGCGCCGTGGCAGTGCGTGCAGCGCGCGCGTCCCGCCTCGCCTCGTTGTGGTGGAAGGCGCCATTGGGAGCCGCCGGAGCCGCCGCCACCTTCCCGCCAGCAGCGCCCGCCGCCGCCGCCATGGACTACGGGGAAGGTGAGGGCGCGCCCCCGCTGCAGGGGCAGGGCCCGGCCGCCGGCACCGCTGCCGCCGTGGGGTCCCGGCCGTCTCTCAAAATGGCAGCGGGCGCTTTGTTACGCGCAGGACGAAGCCCCCCTC